>NC_044068.1:17259582-17312082 GCF_902167405.1 Gadus morhua
GTTTACAGCCTTTGCTGTGGGGTCTCATAATGGCCGAGTCTTTGATTTTGTGAATATAACCATGCAAAATGTGTAATGAAATGTAAAATGCGCTATAGGCCTAACGTTAGATATCCTGAGAAAGTAGAATAAACTGGTTGGTTGCTTCCTAAATTCCAAACAGAAGGTGAAATGTCGCCACCAAGCGGCCAACACCTGTAGCATCACGCTAGACCTTTGACTTGGTCACGTGATAACAACAAGGAAGTGGTATTGCAGACTCGATAAAAGGCATGAGTTTTATTCAGTGTATATGCTTCTAATGAGGTTTATAATTATTTTTGAACGCGTATGAAAATAACACCAGTAAGCGATATACTGCCAGCGACAGCCGCAGCGCACCTTGGCTGTTAACACCTGGTTAGGAGATGGGTGTGAAGGTGTTTAGGAGTCCTGCCCGCCATGGCTACGCCGTGGAGGGATCTCCCTTCATCCCCACCAGGTTGGCCTGCGCTGCTTCACAATACTACGGCATTGCTGGTGAGTATAATGTCCGGAAAAGGACAGGTATACGTCTAAATGTGGACTCCGTTTATGTGGACGAATTTCAGGTATCTGTATGATGTGTATGATGTGTGTAAATAAAAACAGTATGATGATTCAATGACAGGTCAACCAACATCTACAGGCTGTTGTTATGGATTTAGCCATCCACTCAGAGGGCAGGATAGTGTGGTGCCTCCCAAGTGAAAGGTAGTGGGTTAGATTCCCCCGACGTCCGCAGCCAATTTAGTCATCCTTCAGCAAGATGACCTCGAACTCTGTCTGCTTCATCTGAATTCTCCCCAAGTTTCTTTGGGTATCAGGTAAACATGCCTGGCACATGACAATAGTAAATAGTTTGTTTCCTTCTAGGTTCTGGCACACTGCTCATCCTGGAAGAGACGGAATTAGGGATCGCTCTGGTGAAGAGGTAGGACTCAACCACTATTCTTCCTTTATTCCTTATTTGTCAGAGTCTCCATCTAAGGGCACACTCAGTCCAAATCTGTATGTACCCGTATCTATCTGTAAGCACCTGAGTATCACTGTGCAGTATTTTCACTGCATGAATGTTCCGGGGGCAGGATACTGTAGCGAGTGGTATTTCACTCCCAGCCCAAAACGTACTGGGTTTGATCCCCCAATGTCCGAAGCCTAACCTGGAGGCATCCTTGAGAGAGATGACACCTTACCCCTACCTGCTCCTAATGAAAGTGTGTGTGTGTGTGTGTGTGTGTGTGTGTGTGTGTGTGTGTGTGTGTGCGTGTGCGTGTGCGCACAGCTGTGAGTGGAGCGACGGGCTGTTCGACGTGGCGTGGAGCGAGACCAATGAGAACGTGTTGGCTGCCGGGGGCGGGGACGGTAGCCTGCAGCTCTGGGACTCATCGTCCAATCACAGCGCGCCACTCAGAGTGGCCCGCGAACACACACAGGAAGTAAGACACACACACACACACACACACACACACACACACACACACACACACACACACACACACACACACACACACACACACACACACACACACACACACACACACACACACACACACACCAATGCTTGGCAGAATAACAGCAAGGTCACGTTGTACTCATCCACTTGTTGTACGTGTGTGTTTGTGTGTGTGTTTGTGTCTCCAGGTGTATTCTGTTCACTGGTCTCAAACCAGAGGAGAGAACCTGTTGGTTTCTGGGTCCTGGGACCAAACGGCTAAAGTGGTAAGGCTCACTGTCTATTTGGTTACCTGTCTTTCTGTCTGTTTAACTGACGGTCTGGCTGTTAGCCTGGCTGTCTGTCTCTCTGTCTTTCTTTGTCTAATCTTTCTTTCTTTTCTTTCTTGGATTTTGTCATCAGTGGGACCCAACTCTTAGCAAATCACTGACCACACTCAAGGGTCACGAAGGGGTCATCTACAGTACTGTCTGGTCCCCCCACATCCCAGGATGCTTTGCTTCTGCCTCAGGTGAGCTGGGGCCTAGTCACATGGATGGAAAATATCTATAACTCTGGCAGGTGATGAGAGATGAAAGATACAAACAGATTTAGGAAAGAAAGAGAGATAACATGAATGAAATATTGGAAAGTGAACAAAAGGGAAGGAAAATAACGATGACAGATAAATGGGTTACATTTTATATCCACCTATCCAAACATATTAAGTTACCTGTTGTTCAGAAGAAAATGATTGAATACCCTCTCTTGCCACTAGGGGTCAGTCTTGTTGTATTATTTACCAGTTCTTCGAGGTAATTAACATTTTTTTGACCATACATTACCAGTGCACTACACATTACCAGTGCACACTTAGTTTATATTTTTTTTTATTTTTTTTGCTTCAATAAATAATGTATTCATTAGTGTTTGACATCGATGGGGCCTGCTGCCGCACACCTATATACACACCCACCTCCAAATGAATTGACCCAATGTGATTCAAATCTGCTTGACTTTCAAACTGCTTGACTTTTAAAGAGCCTTCAAACAATCAAGATAAAAAAGCGAGCCTACCTGATCTTTGGTATTTCCCTCATGCACCCAAAACACTTAACAGCCTCTCTAATCAGCTCCCCGCGTTTCCTTATCCACTTCCTGTTGCTCCTCCCTGCCCCTCGCTGGGCTAACACCAGCTAGCGGTTAGCTCCATCACGCGGCCGTGAAGTCAATGAGTGTGTAACCGGAGGGAGGCTGGGGCTTATCTCATCCACTCTGAAAGGGAGTGCAATTTTATTACGTCCAAGATCCCCCCCCCTTCTGACTTAGTGGGAGCTGTTATGTTACCCCCCCAGGTTGATTGAGGGGCCCTGCTGCTAGAGGAGTCTACTGATATAAAGACCCCTACTGCCTCTGGCATCTTCACCTGTGAATAGCACTTAGCGCCCGTACCACTTGGTTTCTGCACACTGTCATTATACTGTGAGTGGATCTCCGGTCCTGTTGTGGGTCTGGTGCTGGTTGTGCTGTCCGTCTGTATTCATGGGTTGCGACCCAGGCTGCAAACCAATGTCCCTGTCCAAGAGTGAGTGAACCCCCGTCCGAGCTGGAGAACTTCTGCTGTAGTTAGAAAGCTTGAGCTAGGATGCGCAGCCAATTTAATACCACTAATCCGTCACAGCGTTTCCGGCGAGATGTTAAGAGTTTTGCTATTTTACAGAGTGTTCCCTCGATATGACATCTTAATACATTTTAGTCACACTTCGTGAGACCCAAAGTCAACTATAGAAGGCAGTGCTTTATGCTCTCCTTCTTTCAGAGGTTCTGTTCAGGGTTGCATTAGCATCAGATAGCAGTCACAGTGGTAGACCCATCTCATCTATTTTACGCCTCCCTTAAGTCCACCCGTCTTGGTATCTAGTGCCCAGGCGCAATCAGGAGTGGGTTCATTAGATTGAGTTTTAATTGGTTTTTCATAGTTTGTGTTTTCTTTCCTCTTCTTCATGAAGAGAGATTGTGAAGAGGTGTCGATTTGGGCTTCTAAGGTTAATAGAATACACCATGTTGTTTTGAGTTTTATTAAATCAGGTGGTGAGGGGGAGGGTGGCGATTGAAGGGAGCAGGGAACCAACTATTAAAAAGGTGCTTCTTGTTTCAAACGAAATGGTTTGATCCATCTACAGTAAAGCCATCTGCCCCGCCACCTAGCAACATTTCCAATCAACAGTTTAAGTGGTGCAAATATGAGTCAAATATGAATGTTGTACTTGTTAATGGAGGTCTTACCGTACCTTGCTATCACATCCAATAAGGTTTGTCTTGGGTTTGTCTTGAATCTCCTTGGAACTCTCCAATGCTAGCTTAATAAAATCGTTCATTTTAACTCTAACACCTGCTCTCTCCCTCGTAGTAGGCTAAGTGACCCCAGGAATCCAAACAAAGTGGTGTACGCTTAAGCCAACGCTTATCAGACGCTTTGTACAATCTGGTTTTGTGTTGGCCTGTTGTGGCAGATCTGATCAGAGCTGGAGATACACGGCGACAGGTCGGTGTCCCGCTGGCGCTCCCCACTCTAACTCGTTCAGTGACCGGCAGCCCTGCTAGCATAAACCCATTAGGGCTTCTGTAGCTGGATGCCAAACCGTTCCCGCTGCTTATCCCCTCCATGTTTTCCCCTCTGATATCGTCCATCAGGCTAACTTCAGCGCACAGATACACTCGTAATGCTGTCTTGGCAAATATAATTGTTATAAAACAAAAAGGTCAATTGGAGAGCTAAACCATTTCATGCTAGGACGGTAGCCTAGCTGGCCTATAGAACTGCGAGAGAAGTTTATGGCTACTTTCCCTAATTAGTTCCTATTGCAATTGATGAGCTTAACTTTGAGGAGACACGCTGTATCTAGTGGTTAAGCAGGAGGAATTGACCAAATTGGGAATGTGCTAAGCGTTCACATTAAAGGTGGAATGGCTATCACAACGTGTTTTATGGGAGTATATTAAATGATACATAGTCTAAAGCAATTTCCCGTGTAGGATACTGTGGATGAATGCTAATAGCGCTTTGGTTAAATATAACTCTTTAATTTAAAATAAGCATGGACAAAACAAGATTCTGATTGGGCTTGATCTTTGTGTGTTTGAGCAGTCCATACAAACTACACTTCAAAAAGCTAGAAATACAACTTTTTGGGGATCACAAAGCAAAAAAAAAAATAATGATTATTCTTTGAATACCAGATGCAGATCATCGTTATATCAAAATATATTGTATGATATGAAACTTAACTTATGTGGAAGACTTAGTTTGACATTGTGAAGAGATAGCCAAATATTATTTTCCTGAAAAACCCAGTTCTCAGTTTCTTTGTCTAGAGGGCTAGCCTGGCTAAAGCCTAACGTAACACACACACACACACACACACACACACACACACACACACACACACACACACACACACACACACACACACACACACACACACACACACACACACACACACACACATAATAATGAGAAAGATAGGTGTGTGTGTGTGCGCATGTGCGTTTGTGTCTTCACAGATAAGATACAATTTACTAGTTCAGCAACCCTCACTAAGACCTTTATCAGTCAATTGTAAAACCAAAATGCCAGTCTTCTCATGCATGGAATACCGGTCAAAAGTTGTGCTGTTCAGTCCATCTTATCTTAAGTTGGTAAAGTTGGGAAATTTCAGTGGGTCCTCTACCCTATGATTCCGACCCAAATTGTGCAGCCAACTTCAAGTGTGGATTTCTGTTCATGAATGTGTCGATCGCATCACTTTCTGTGGTGTGCGGTAACCAGAAATGTCAAAGTGTCTCAGAGGATCAATGAGCATGTCCAATTTTAGCAGTCAAATCAATGAAACCTTATTGGTATGGACCTCAAAGGTTGTATCAACGAAGGTGGGTGACATCACTTCTGATTGTATTTGAAGCGAGATCCCAAACAAACAGAGCCAGCTCACCCATCCCTTCTGTGTTTCGTGCAGCCAGTAAAAACTATCATGAACGCAGCGCAAAACCCCACAACACCCACCCATAGTCGGTGATTGGTTGGAATACTATTTATTTGAGTTTTGCGTGCTTGTGTCGAGGAGAGAGTGTGTGTGTGCATTTGTCGAGGAGAGAGTCTGCGTGTGTGTGTCGAGGAGTGTGGATGTGTGTGTCGAGGAGTGTGCGAGTGTGTGTGTCGAGTCGTGTGTGTGTGCGTGTGAATGCCCGTATCCCTGCCCGCCGCCGGCGCCAACTCCCGGCGCTGTTGTATAACAGCGGGGACATCGCCGGCCCTCGCTGATCAATAACAGCCAATCACCGGAGTGTTTTTTCCCCCCCAACACTTGAGATGTATGAGCCAATAACAGCCGCGGTGGATGACAGACAGGAAGTCGTACTTCATGTGGCGTGTCACGCCCCGGTGGAGCCCGCCGTCGCCGAGGTAACCCAGATCCAGGCGCCCAATCTGATTCTGACCGACTTGGGCACTTTACAGTTGGCAGTTTTCCATCCACTGTGTGTGTGTGAATTTGTGCGTGTGTGCGCGTGCATGTGTATTGTGTCGACTCTGAGCCCTGGGGAGGGCTGAGGACGGTGTGGCCGTTTGACCTCAGACCACAGAGGTGCTCTCACCCCCTCTCCCCCAGTGCAGAGCACATTGACAATATATAATAGTTTCAAAATATAAATATAGAATAACTCTGCCTTTTGCAGCGTGGATGTGATGGCATTGGGGCTAGGGGTTCTACGATCCACACGGTCATGAGGAAACCAGCAAGGTCTTGGTTAACCTCTGCTTCCTGTTTATAGCTGTATAACAATACCCATTTATCACAGAGGTTTGTGTTTTGTGTGTGTGTGTGTGTGTGTGTGTGTGTGTGTGTCAGAGATGGGGAGTCTGAGACTCGGACTCGAGTCGCACTTAAGTCGCACAAACGGCACGCAATTATTGCTTTTTTAAATCTACGTTTATTCATGTATTTCTATTAGGGATTGGCAACGATCCTCGAATAGCCGAATAGTCTGTGTCTGGGGGTGGCTTAGTGGGTCTGAGCTGCGAAATTAAAACCTTTTTTTTTTTTTTTAACTATTATGATAAACTGAAATGTAGGAGTCCAGGGTAGAGACACCCACCCAATAGAATCAACTTCATAAATTCAGATTTGTGTTCATATTTATTTTGCATCATGATCCTCTTACACCTGTTCAGATTTGCGTTCATATTTATTTTGCATCATGATCCTCTTACACCAGTTGCTTTAACATTCTGTTATATAAATATCATTTTTGTCCCAAAAGGGGAATCCGTTTTTTGCAGCTGGATTAATTCAGCATGGTACACCTCTGACAGCTTACAACGAGACAAGCTGTGGTTTATGGCGGGGGGGCGACCGCCGGCACCTATTCAGGAGACCCGTCCACACACAACACATTGAAATGGAGAGATATATCTCAGTGTTCACATTGAGCTTCACATTATCTGTTGATTGTTGCAGTGAGTTTGCATTTACACACACACACACACACACACACACACACACACACACACACACACACACACACACACACACACACACACACACACACACTGCGACAGAACCTGTCCGCAGTACAAAGTGTATCTTTGTGAAGCAGCCTACAGTCGTTAAATTAACACTTAATCTCTCTCACTCTCCCTTGTTCTCTCTCTCTCATGCTCCCTCTTCATCTTGCCCTCTTCCCCTTACTCTTTTCTCTCTACCTCTGTACTAGTTCCGCTCCCTCCCCGTCTCTCTCTTAATCTCTCCGTTCTCGATTCAATTATATTCAGAAGAGCTTTATTGGCATGGAAAATATTCATTGACATTCCTTAAGCAGTGATCTCTCCTCTCTGTCTCTCTGTCTCTGTCTCTCTCTAGGTGATGGGACGCTCAGGGTTTGGGACATCAAGAGTGCTGCATGCCGATTGGCCATCCCGGCCCACAAGTCCGAAATCCTGAGCTGTGATTGGTGCAAATATGACGAGGTATGGTCCGCACCATGCAGTTGAAGCACTTTTGGGATCTGACAGTGGTGGTGCTAATGTCTATCAGACACAGCCTATAGCTCTCTCTCTCTCTCTCAATTAAATTAGAAAGAGCTTTTTTGGCATGGACAATTTACAGATGCAATGCCAAAGCAGTTTAAAAGTACTACAAAAAGGTAAAGAACAAGCTCTCACTGACTGACTCACTTACTCACTCACTCGCAAAGAAACAATGAATGGGAAAAAAACGTCAACATATTTGATGAATTGTGTGCATTTACTGTAGAATGTTCTGGTTACTTGGTGTGTATGTTTTGTGTGGAATATTCTGTTGTGTGTGTGTTGTGTGGAGGATGTCCTATTAACTGTGTGTGTGTGTGTGTGTGTGTGTGTGTGTGTGTGTGAGTGTGTAGCACATGGTGGTGACGGGGGCAGTGGACTGCAGTGTGTGTGTGTGGGACCTGAGGAACCCCCGGCAGCCCGTTTGTCAGCCACTGGTCGGACACTCCTACGCCATCCGCAGAGTCAAGGTACACACATACACACACACACACACACACACTATAGTGACCACCCACACATAAACGCACACACAGACACACTATCGTGACCACGGACACACACACGCACACCCACACACACATAGTGCACACACACAGACGATCGTGTCCACCCACACGCACACACATAATTGTGACACACATACGCACACACACGATTTTGACCACGCACACTCACATACACAGACACACAATCGTGACCACACACACACACACACACACACACACACACACACACACACACACACACACACACACACACACACACACACACACACACACACACACGATCACGACCCCGAAAACATATACCCTCAAACATACACATACAGACAGACACACACACAATTAACATAATTTGTGAGGAAACGTCTGTGGATGTACTGAAAAACCGACGGTGACAGCATCAAAACACCCACCTAAATGGAATTAACAAGACACACAGACACACCGACACACACCCGCGCAGACACACAACCCACAAATGTCTTGAATTAGGTGGGTGTGTGCAATCTTAATTTATTGAGTTTGTGTTTGCAAGCTAGTTAATGTCTCTCTCTCTCTCTCTCTCTCTCTCTCTCTCTCTCTCTCTCTCTCTCTCTCTCTCTCTCTCTCTCTCTCTCTCTCTCTCTCTCTCTCTCTCTCTCTCTCTCTCTCTCTCTCTCTCTCTCTCTCTGTCCGTCCCTTACCCTTTGTGGCCAGACATCCCTGATCGATTGCCTTTCATCAGAGATGAACTAGTCCAGCTAATCTATTGCTGATGAGTGTGTAGTGGCAAAGTCAATGTGTGTGTGGGTGCGTGTGTGTGTGTGTCGGCACATGTGTGTTCTTTTTATAGTGTTGAGAGAGAGAGAGAGAGAGAGAACAACAGAATTTTAGCGATAAATATATACAATTGTTTTGTAGCTCTACAGGGCCTCCTAACCCAGGTGTTATTTTTCCCACGTAACCAGGTGAGCAAAGACAAACTACGAACTGTCCCCAGTCAGCACTGTGGTCTGTTGGCGTGTGTTTAGACTTCTGTCCCCCTGGGCGGAGTCGACCGGAGCAGGTCTGCTTCCACGCTGAATCAGAACAAATGACAGCGAAGGAGAGGGCGGGATTTAGAGATAGAAAGGGGACATTTACCAATTCATCCTACCTGTGTTGATGTTATTCCGTGTCTCTCCCTCTCTCCCTCTTTCTCTCTCCCCTCCTTCCCTACCATTCTCTCTCTCTCTACAGTTTTCTCCCTTCAGTCGGACGGTGTTGGCATCCTGTTCCTATGACTTCAGTGTCAGGTAAGCGTTACCCTTTAATTGCCGCTTCCCATGTAATAAACGGTGGGTTCTCATTGGTTTTAACCTCCCAGTGGGTGGAGCCAACAGGTTGAGTAATAGGCAGGCCTAATCGTAAAGATTCAAACATTTGAACGTCAATCTTTCCTTTGACAGGTTAAACTCTTATAATAAATGCTTCCTTTTTACAGCTGTCAAGTTAAATTATTTGAGTCCCCTCTGAATCTCGCCATTGCTTGCTCTAGTGTTGTGTGCGTAAATACCCAGTGTGCTATCTGATGCCATAGAAGACGACATCTTTCTTTTTGTAATCCTCCATTTATACAATGAAATTCATAAAATAATGTTTGGATACATGTCATTTAGGAGCAGGTAGGGGTTAGCTGATCTTGCTCAAGGATGACTACAGGTAGACTGTGGACATTGGGGTTCTAACCCAGAATCTTTGGGCTGTGCATCAAACCCTGTTAGACCTGCTCAAATCACATAACTAGGCAAAGTACTGTGATATTGCTTTCATTATTAGCAGTTGAATGATTAAAAATCACCTTTTCAACGCTGCTTTTCCTCAACTCTACAACAGCGTTAAAGGCAGAGTTTTTGATTACTTTTTAACGCCCCATCGATTGCGTTAAATAGCTTGCTAAGTAACGCTTTTTCCTAACTGTCAAATAAGCTCCTCATCTTGATTCTCGCAGACAGTAAGGATGAACTTTCTTCACCCAATCAACGATAACCCTAGTCAGATCACTGCACTCTGTTAATGAAAACATTTCTGATGGAGCTGATATTAATGAATATATGTGATATTATATTTTACTATGTTAATCGATCATTACATGCTATGAAAGCCGGATCGTGTGATGATGATTGCAATTAGTATTAAAATAGCCTATTCGGTCCAATTGCAAAAGTTGACTCTTGAATGAGCCACCTCCGTGATCGAGTCTTCATAAGAGATGAATGATCAACCACCGCAAGCGAGTCTTCAACAGTTTGACCCCTCAGAAAGTGGGTTTAATCTGCGTTGTATATTAGACTACTACCTGAGTTAATGTGGATTTTATATTTAAAGTATTTGGATGACACCTAGTGGAAAATACAGTGTTATGACGGCAAAAACACTGTATTTTACCTAGATTTATATAATGCAGGTATAAAATGAGGTTTAGTTTTGACCCTTTTGGCGTTCCATATATCCTCTAAAACAGGCACGCACACACACACACACATGCACGCACGTACGCACAAACACAAACTCACAGGTGCCTGCTTGTGGTCTTTGTTTGAGAAAACGGAGGCACCTGTCACCTGCTATCCCGTGTGCGCACACACACACACACACACACACACACTGCAGTATGTACCCTGAAATGCTGGTTTGTTCCTGTGTGCTGATCCAGGTTTAAGTAACCCCTTTGACTTTGAGCACAGAATTTTATAATTCAGCTCATTGCTTTAAATAATGGCAACCAACACTTTTTTTCAGTTTTATATTTATCTAAAACAAGCGTTTTTTGTTTTCAAATAATTTCATTTTCCATTATCAACTTTAGCAACCTTTTCAAACTGCAAATTACTCTGCTATAAACTTTATGTATAAATGGAAACAAAACAAACCTTTCAGAGTTGTTGATGCTACATTTAATTTCGTCTAGCCAAAAGATACATTTTATTGGATTTTTCTAATTTTGTCAAATAAGTTTGACATGATTTGATTAATTAAAATGTGGGATGACTTTATAACAGGATATCTGCATATTTAATTCTGCAAGCACTTTATTTCTCCACATTATCTCCAACCACAAGCTGCGTGCTACAGCGCTGATATCCCTTTTGTTCGCTGCTTCCACTTGTGTGATTATCTGTTTGGGGTTGATGGTTTTTGAAGCCTACCGTGTTTGCCCTTTTCTGGGTTTGGGTGAAAATAATCATATTAATGTGGTGCTGGGGAACCGGAACTCCTGTTAGTCCTCTCTATTCTACAGTGGATGGAGGACTTAGTCCTGGGAAGACTCTACTGGGGACTCTAGTGGAGTTAGGACTCTAGTCCTGGGAAGAGTCTACTGGGGACTCTAGTGGAGTTAGGACTCAAGTCCTGGGAAGACTCTACTGGGGACTCTAGTGGAGTTAGGACTCTAGTCGTAGGAAGACTCTAATGGGGACTCTAGTGGAGTTAGGACTCTAGTCTTAGGAAGACTCTACTGGGGACTCTAGTGGAGTTAGGACTCTTGTCTTAGGAAGGCTACTGGGGACTCTAGTCGACTGAGGACTCTAGTCTTGGGAGGATTGTGTGTTAAAGTCCTCTATTTAGGACTCTTATCTGGACTCTAGTTTAGTAAAGACTCTAGTGAGGACTCTTATCTGGACTCTAGTTTAGTGAAGACTCTAGTGAGGACTCCAGTGACAATTCTAGTCTAGTGAGGAGTAGTTATACTGAGGTCTCTAGTCTAGTGAAGACTCTAGTAGGGATTCTACTCTGGTGAGGACTCCAGTGAGGATTCTATTCTAGTGAGGATTCTTCTCTATTGAGGACTCCAGTGAGCACTCTAGTACTCTAGTGAGGTCTCTAGTACTCTAGTTGTGAGGACACTAGTGATGACTCTAGTACTCTATTGAGGACACTCGTGAGGACTCTAGTACTCTAGTGAGGACTCTAGTACTCTAGTGAGGACACTAGTGAGGACTCTAGTACTCTATTGAGGACACTCGTGAGGACTCTAGTACTCTTGTGAGGACACTAGTGAGGACTCTAGTACTCTAGTGAGGACACTAGCGAGGACTCTGGTAGAGCTGCCCCAAAAAAATATGTTCTTAGTCGACTCAAGCTGATAGTCGACTGACCGTCGCACTTTTAATGTCATTGTTTAAATATACCATTATCGGGCATCAGAAAATGGTTTGGTTTGCCTTTTAAATATCCTTTTTACAAGCACACTAATAAAGCGGGCCCCCTATTCAGACCCTGACACATTGGTTCTGAATGGGTCGACAATTTTTCCTCATGTTTTTTGTACACAGTATAATTGCCCAAATAGATGCCGTAGAGCTTGTTGCTTGTCAAAACAAATAAAGGCGGAAACTATTAGTTTGTATCTCCATGTACGGCTAAAGTAATAGCGATGTCTGGGGGGGGTTTACCCTCGCGGGCGCGTATCAAATGAACCCCTGGTGTGTGTCCGGTCCCGGGGTTGTGTGGGGCTCCAACAGGGGAGCAGTTATTGCAGTAGCGGTGTCAGGGACAAGACGCCTATGAGTTGATCAGGGCTCGTTGAGACCACGGATGCATTCGGTTGCAACGCTTAATCATTCCATCTTTTTGCGCGACTAAACGTCTCATGAAATATGAGTCGACTACGCCCCTTCCTCTTGACTCATGGCTAGTACACTATGAGGGGCACTGGACTCCTGTATCTGCTGAAGGCACCAGCCAGGGTTTTCCCTGACGGCTCATGGAACAGGTCTCAGTGCGATGGCTCCCTGTGTTCCCCTGTTTACACGGGCTCCATAATGGACGCCCATTGAGTCATTGATCAGGGTATTGAGAGTAGTTGACGCGGCACCATCTGTCAGATGTTTACCCAAGATTGTTTTCGGCAGATAGTGTTTGAATCTGTGAGCATATACTTGCGTCATTTAGTAGTCATATCCGGTTCTTTCTATCGTTCTTTCTTTCATCATTCTTTTCGTTGACTGTTGCTTTTTTTATCTTCACACTTTTTATTTGTTCTTTCGTTCGTTCTTTCATTTTTTATGTTTTTCGTTTTTCAGAGTGAGGTAGAGAGTATCTGTGGATACCTTTTGTTATCCTGTCATTCTTTCCTTGCTTCCTTCCGTTGGTGTACTTTTACTATGAAAACAGCAGAAGCTGTACATCACGTTTTTTCTCTCTCTGCTCTTTCATACCTGTTTCCACCATGCCTTTAATTACTCTCTTAGTCACAATCATTCTCTCACACACACACATTCGACAGGTGGTTCTGCAGTGAAACACAATAGAGGTTAAATAATAATAAGTTACCATGGAGACGTTGGGAATGGACCTTTCCAACCTAGTTTACACAAACACGTTTTTATTTGTACTGCCATTTGTCCATGTACACTCTCAAACAAAAACAGACAAACATTTACGCACACACACGGCAAATACACACACATTGATGCATTCAGGCATAAATCCACAAACACAAACCAAAGAACAGAGAACAAACCAAAATGTGTTTCTAGATCGGTAGATGCGTGTAACACATGAGCAGAGTGCAGGTTGAATCTCCTTTAGAAGCACATTTCTCAACCATGCTGACTTTAACCACACAAGACAAAATACATAGTTATGTATAACCTTTCACTATCCGATACCCTCATGGTTACTCAACATGTTTTTAACTACGGAGATGTTTTAAACAAGCAACACCCCGCCAAGGCTTCCAGGTAACCTGAATCGTTTGTGCTAAACGTGGTCTAGTCTGAGGTGAAACGTCAGCCCCGAGGTAACAGTCAGTCTAAACATTCAACCTTCTAGTCCTCTCTGTTTAGTCAGTTTGGATATGATGTGATGAGAAAGAACATAACTTAAGCTTAGTACACACCAACCAAATACCCAAGAAGAAGAGAAAAGTTTAGAAGTTACGTTTTATTCATGTTTCACTCCATCTCGAAATGTTTACGCAAATATACCCTTTTTTTTATCTTCATTAGACCCGACTATCCAGCATGTTTTGGGGTTTGGTTGAGCAGCTATTTACTGAACATCTGTTTGAGATGAGAACCGCAGGCTTCAGTGAACCTCAAGCATCCTATAGTGGTCAGCATGATGGATCTGGACCCGATAACTCTCCATGTGCACTGACCTCACATATATGTGTATCTATATATATATATCTATATGTAGATATAGATATAGATAGATGTAGAGAATGTGAATGGTACTTATGGGGATAATAGAGTGAATGGAGCTCATTCAGAAAGTGGCTTAAAAGCACTTGCAGTGAAACGGTCCTGATGGGAGGATCTGCTGAGTCAGAGAACACACACACACACACACACACACACACACACACACACACACACACACACACACACACACACACACACACACACACACACACACACACACACACACACATTAGAGTGTAGACTCACACACACACACACACACACATACATTAGAGTGTAGACACACACACACACACACACACACACACACACACACACACACACACACACACACACACACACACACACACACACACACACACACACTTTAGTGCGTAGACATGCACGCACACACAGAAAGAGTCTTTCAATTAGTCTGATTGGTTGAGGTCTGGGAATAGTGTTTTATTGGCTCATTCACAATTTAAACTGTCTCACTGACTCTCAAGCTTTCTCTCTCTACCCTCTTCCTCTCTCTCTACCCTCTCTTTTATTCAATGGCAGTTTTTAACATAGACCATTTTAATCTCCAATACATTGACAAAGCAAGTAAAAATTAAAGTTGCATCCATAAATGACAAAATGCAATACTACGGTGTGTGTCGGTGACCTGGTTGTCTGCATATGTTTTTAGGTTCTGGGACTACAGCAGCAGTCAGCCTCTTCTGGAGACAGTGGAGCATCACTCTGAGTTTGTCTGTGGGGTAGACTTCAGCCTACACACACCCAACCAGGTAAAACACACACACACACACACACACACACACACACACACACACACACACACACACACACACACACACACACACACACACACACACATAATCAGGTCACACACACACACATAACTAGGTCACACACACGCATAACTAGGTCACACACACATAACCAGGTCTCACACACACACATACATAACACATGCACATACAGACAAATAATAAAATACAGCTCAGTCTATTCGTTAAGGCAAGGCAACTTTATTTATGTAGCACTTTTCATACACAAGGCAGACTCAAAGTGCTTCACATACAACATTGTCATACAATAAAATGTATTAAAAATGAATTAATAGAAAAGAAAACATATGCAATTTTTTTTTTAAATAGATGTAAAATAAAGGCAAAGTTAAAAAAGCATTTTAGAAAGTGCAATGTGTTTAAGATCAGATCAACATTCTCTCTGGTCTCAAACCCTTTCCCTCTCTCTGATCATGTATCTCGCTGGCAAAAATAGAAAATAAAGGTATAGTTAAAAATGCCTTTTTTTTTTAAGCACAATGTATTTAAGATTTAGCAGAAACCTAAAGCAAACATAAAAGTCTTCAGTCTTGTTTTAAAAGTGGTCAGAGTTGGGGCAAGTCTTAAATCCTCAGGGACAAAGACACAGAGAGGGCTTTAGGGTTCCCTGATGACGCTGACCATAATCTGGCTCCTCATGACCAGGACAATCCACATCAACCTGCCATACAAGCAAAGGGCAGTCCTAGTCAGACAACAGGACCAACTGTTGGTTTTGTGGACAGAAACACTGGAACCCTGCACACACCGGAGAAGAAGTACAGGAAAGTACAAAGGATGGTTCAATCTGCAGTATCAAAAATTAACTCTATGGACATTAAAACAGCATTCCCCTGGTGTGTCTTGAGATTCACATTCGTCCACCTGTTGAGGTCAGGAGTGAAGGGACTGTATGGTGATATTGATGCTTCACTAATGGTATAAGAGAGTGGAAGATAGTGTTGAAAGCTGGAACAAAGAAGTCCAACTTCGTCCATGCTGAGTTCTACCGGTCGGACACAAACGGTGTTGTGACCGGGTGCTTGCCGCTCATGACCATGACTTTGTCTCAGCTGGCTCCAGCACATTCACTCTAGTCATTCCTCGCCTGAAGGCAGCCTTTGAAGTTGGCAGAGAAGAAGGGCAAGGCTTGCGGTATATTGGCATGGAGTTGGCCCGTCCAAGAGGAGCTGTGCATGTGAAACAGAAGGTCTGCATTTATGCTCTGCAAGAACGGGATTCTCCTCTCACAGCTCCAGAGGTTGATCAACTCAGATCAGAAATAGTTCAAATCCTTTGGGTTGGAAGACTGAGCAGGTGATGTGATGTTTGAGGCCTGATGTGATGCTCCACACCTGTACCACAATGCATGATGCCATCAACATCATCAGAAGACAGTCAGGAAGTCAATTTGATGTGCCAGAACCTCGGGGAAGACATCAATTTGAAGTTGGTTGGGTTCAGTGATGCCTCTGGGACACCTTCCAGACGGTGGCAGGCAGGGAGAGCATCTTCTCATGCTGATGGGGGGGTGCAGAAACATGCACATAACTCTCACATAACTGGCTCCTGCTGATGCAGAGGACAATGCCATCTTTATGGAGAGCTCATGGCAGATCGTGTTATGCCTATGGTATGCGTCACAGATAACCTTTTATTCAGTAACCCAAAAAAGGCGATGTTTTAATCTCTTAAAGAACTCATTCACTCTTTATGTGTGATGTGTCATGTGGACCCACATAAGGGAGCAGCGAGGGAGTCTGAAGGATCATCACTTACTTAAAAAATGCGTTAAAGAAAATGTATGGTCTTTTCTACAACGAATACCTTAAAAATGGATGATTATTACTATGCTAATTTATGTTCAGAAAGAGTTCCTTAAAGGAGAGTGCGATTTTGAAGTTCTACTTTGCTCTACTACGTACTAATGATATTGCTGATGCATTTTTATTTTTACATGACACTTCCCTCTGTATCTGCGGCTGCGCAGTGAAGATGCTCTTCAGTCCGTCGCTTAAAGCGATCCCTTTTTTTGACTCTATCACTAGTAAGGTTGATTACTGCAATGGTCTCCTTACAGGTCTCCCAAAAAAAACTCTAAAGAAACTTCAGCTTGTTCAGTATGCTGCTGCTAGAGTTCTAACAAAGAACAACAAATTTGAACGTATACACCAATTCTTAAATTTTTACATTGGCTTCCTGTAGGTCAGATAATTGATTTTAAAATCATGTTGCTACAATAGTAGAGTCACCACATCACCACCCAATCTCGTACAATCACTACCCCAGGTCCTTTCCATTACAAACACATTCTATTTAAAACGCTTCATCACCGGATTCATCAAAAATTATCTGAGGAACAAAACTACTTTCTCAGAACCCGCTGGATCTTCTCTGAACTTCCAGCCTCTGAAGGCCTTCCCTGCTGCATGCAGTAGTGTCATGTGTTTTCCTGCCCATGCACTTACAGTAGTGACCTCCAAAGTAGGAAGCCTATCAACTAGAAAAGGGAATGTTTGTATTCCGTCAGAACACTGGTAATGCTGGTAACTGGACCGGGAGTGCTCAATCTTGGTCAGTTTTCCAGTCAGGTTTATTGTTATTGCTCCTGTAGGGAGACTGTAGGCAGCGGTGGTCGATATTTCCATCCTAAAGTTTTCCGCCATGTCTTTAATGTCCTCATTATTGAACTCGCCACCTTTTGTTAGTGGAAGGTCTCTGTGGCGGACCGGGACACTGATCAAACTGATGAAGGGGTCAACAATGACACCAGGTTTCCAGTCACAATGCTGCATGTTTTCATTATGGCTAGGACCTCATTCTCAATAGACTGTTCAGTCTCAGTCCATTATGTCCACACCATAATGACCTGAAGATGGGAGGCCAAGAGGTGTTGTTGGCTGAAATATTACTGCCTTATCATTCTTAATATCCAGGTCCTTTTCACTGATGCTTTCCTCAATAGTAGAGGAACTCTTACTTTGGTTTCAATTCAACATTTGGTCTGGCCATTCGAAGAAGGTATCTTTACTCTCTTGGTGGAGTGCACTGCTCGCCCATCACCGAACTTCAAAGCCTTTCCACCTGCTGTGTGATTTATTCGATCGGCTCTTTCTCACTCTGGGCATTTAAAAAGCATCTTAGCCACGTTTCGCCGTAAATAGTCCTTGCGCAAGCAATGTCAACTACAGTGGGATTTTGCACTCCTCTACTGTGCTTGTTTATTGCATCATTTCTACATTTAATTGTAGTCTTTTACTCAATGGTAGGTGCTCTGGCAAATTGCACATCTGGACCGTTTCCCATACTCATCCATTGGATTTGTTCCGGGTAAAACCGGTTTCAACTGATTGTTCATTAAGCTCTACTTGTTGCCATCTCTCCTTTGTTCAGGGTAGTTGGCAGCATCTTTGATCACTGAATACCAGACATGGGGGACTCGAGTCACATGACTTGACTCGAGTCAGACTTGAGTTGCAAATTTGAGGACTTGAGACTTGCTTGACTAACACTAATAAAAGACTCGACTTGACTTTGACTTGGTCTTCATGACCTGAGACTTGACTTAGACTTGAGATGGATGACTCAAAATGACCATTTTTAAAGTTAGATTAAGTTAGAAATTATGTTGTATTTATACATTTTATATATATATATATATTATTTTATTTTGAAACATGGATCGGGTGATTTTACAGTGCAATGAAAGCACGCATCTCGGCTGATTGCGCTCTGCACGGACAAACTGCCACTGTGTGAGCAGGTCATCAGAGCAGCAGTTAAGGACGCGGCAAGACCAAAAATAATTCAATTTGGGTTCAAGTCAATGATAGTAAGAAAAAGAGGACAGCGGTATGCAAGGACTGCAGCTCAAAAATCAGTGGCACGATCACCACAACATCAAACATCCGTCACTACAAAACCACAAAAAAAGGTAAGCTACGTGACTGCGTCTTTGACTGCGAGATTGACTCGAACTGTTCTCGTATACAGCCACCTAGAGGTTATATTTGATTCTGTTGATAGGTTGGAGGTTATGATCATAAAAACATTTTCGAAATATTATGGTTTTGGAATGTTTTGCAATAGTTTGAGTTATTTTTTAATGTTAAGACATTGTTATTGTTAATGTTGAAATAAAACTCAACTTATGAACCACCCTCTTTACCGATTTTTAAATGTGGAAACTGGGTTAGATCATCAGATTTTTGTATGACTTGACTTGGGACTTGCTTGAGGCTTGAAGGTTATGACTTGAGACTTGCTTGTGACTTGCACATGAGTGACTTACCTCCACCTCTGCTGAATACCATCTTTCAAGAGTAGCCCTGTCTTTTCGCCAAAAATCCACCGTCCGTTAACTTGATAGCATAACATTCTCAATAGACTGCATTGGGAATAGCCATAACGAATTTACGTATCAGATTATGTCTCCGTTCAAAACCCACAATAATTTTTTTAGGTAGTTTCCTGGTTCGATTACTAGAAATAGGCTCTCAGAGAAAGGAGAAAGCATTATTATTCACATACTCTAGGAAACATTGGCCAGTAGTGCCGACTGCTATCAAGATGAATGACCAACACATAAAACACAAAGCGCTAATTGTGTCTTTCAACGTAGTTAACGTAGTTGGTGTAATAAAATCAGCATAAGGCTGTTACCCTCCCCCCCCCATGTCCTACAGCATGTGTAGTGTCCATTGGGAATATGACATTTTAGCAGCGGTGTGTGTATCATCCCATTCAGCTCATCCTCATCCTCATCTTCAAACCGCTTGTCCGGGGTCGGGTCGCGGGGGCAGCAGTTCTAGCATTGGGCCCGAGGCTTCCATTTCCCGGGCCCCATTGACCAGCTCTGACGGGGGGATCCCGAGGGGTACCCAGGCCAGTGTTGAGATAAAATCTCTCCACCTAGTTCTGGGTCTTCCCCGAGGACTCCTCCCCACTGGTCGGGCCTGGAACACCTCCCTAGGGAGGCGCCTAGTGGTGGACCACCTCAACTGGAGGTAGCCGCAGCGAACAATCGCCCGCAACGTAAAATGACCTCTGGTGTTACATTTACAAACCAAATAACTAAATACAATTATTTAATCGATCAAAGAATTTGTTCACTTGCCTACTCGATGCTGTGGTAGCTGTTGGGCGTACGTAAGAAGTACATACATCATATTAGAAGTGTGTACTGGCACCTTACACAGGCAAGTAAAGGGCGCCGTAGTTTGGAAAGGGAAGGGTCAGGAGAGGTTATTCATCATATAAAAATAAATGTGTGCCAGAAATATGGCACCCAAATATACACCCACAGTCACGAATGTACACACACGTACACCCAACCAGGTCCCAAACCTACTTGCTTCTTAATGTTAAGGGACTCACGCTCAGGAAGGACTATGGGACGACTACATGCATAGGGGTCCATCCCAGCACCCCTCAGCTGGCAGTCAAACAGACACCAGATTAGACACAAACATGCATAAACGCCCACACACATGCCTGCATACACCCACACCAACATTTCCGTCAGGGAGAAAAAGACAATTAACCAAGTGGCAAACTGAAAAGGCCATGCATGTCAAATTAAGGCTGTCTCTTTCTCTGTTTCACACACACACACACACACACACACACACACACACACACACACACACACACACCAGACAATTGTTTTGTTTCCTTCTCAAGCGGGCGCTCCTGGATTGAGGAGGAGAGTCCAGGAGCTCTTGAACAAACAGGACTTGAGGTCATAGGTCTGAGGACGGAGAGGTCCCGTGATTCGACCTGATGGGGGAGGGGGGGGGGGGGGGGGGGATATGTGGTGGTGGAGAGCGTCCGTTCATTATGTCGTGTTGGGGATGCGGGGGCGGGGATTTGTCTGACATCACAGACACCACCCCTCAAGTACCAATCATCATCTGCCGGCTGCCGGAGTCCCTTCCCTGCCCACTCAGTCGCTTTTGTTCAGTGTGACAGCGACTGTGTGTGTGCGTGTGTGTGTGTGTGTGTGTTTGTCCATGTCTGAGGCAAGTGTTTGTGTGTGTGTGTGTGTGTCTGTCCGAGGGGATTGTGTGTGCGTGTGTGTCTGCGTGTGTGTCTTGGCGGTAATGAGCTGTATTGTTAGCTGTATTGTCATCAGACATGTCATTACAGCAAGCTGTTGAAGGAGGACACACACACACACACACACACACACACACACACACACACACACACACACACACACGTGACCAAGTTTAGCTCTCCATATGCGTGTCTCTTCCTCCTCCCTCGCCCATAACCCAGACCCATTCTGATCATCTTCTGAAACGTCTTGTTTCCCAGGCTCCCTTATCTCCTTCCCCCCCCCCCCCCCCCCCCCGCCCCGGGCGTTCATGAAGGTTTTCACATGACAATCATCGCAAAAAAGAGTGCCTTATTCATTTATAACAATGGGACGATCCAAATGGAACTGTGGCTGTCTTCTGACATGAAATAAGTCATTATGTATAAGATACATCAAATTTCCTCTTATGCAATAATATTGCAGAAAAACTGGACAATTTAAGTAATTTTTCCGAGTTGGCGAAGCAACTTCCGATCTCAGTGACGTCAATGGTCCAACTTAATTCTGGCAGCACATGTATGAAGCAGTTCACTCGGATACTAGGAACTGTTGCAGCCTGAGGGGTCCCCCTGAAGGCCCATGAAATGTACACTTGTGCTCCCCGTCTTATCTGGGCATCGTCTTATCTGGGCATCGGGCACCTTCATGACGTCTTTCAATCGTGTGTGTGTCAGCTTTTTATGCTAAAAGGGTTTTCAGGCAGTTTTTTTTATCTGTACTGAATTATTTTTAAATAGGTTATTCTGACTCACGTAATCAAAAATGTTCAACTTTATCTGTTGCCTCTTTTTTTTGTTATGTTTTCTGGCCAAAATAAGACTCGAAGAGAATGTTCTTGTCAAAGGAAAAGAAGCACCACATAATGTCTAATGGGGCATGTCTTCTATATATTTCAGAAACAGAAACTGTAGTCAAACCGTCTGAATTCTTTCAGGCTATAGGTTTTCGCTGTAACCGTGGGCCTTGTTCAGGTTAGGGGCCTTTGACGTAGCGGTTTCTTTGAGGTTCTTCCTCTCTAATTATTTTTCCGTATCATGATTTAGAAACACCTATCAGAAAATTATGTTTCTTATTGTTTAATGTCCTCTTCCCTTTAGTTCCCTTCTACTGCCCTCGTGCTTTTTCTCAATCTTCCTCACGCAGAGAAAATTATTTCTGTCCACAGCTGCATTCTCTCTCTCTCTCTCTCTCTCTCTCTCTCTCTCTCTCTCTCTCTCTCTCTCTCTCTCTCTCTCTCTCTCTCTCTCTCTCTCTCTCTCTCTCTCTCTCTCTCTCTCTCTCTCTTGTTCTCTGGCTCGCACACGTTTGGTCTTTGATCCGTTGTGCTGCAGTCTTGGCTGCCTTCTGTGTGTTTCAATTGTGTGGTGGCGCTAAAGTTAATTAGCGATGGGCGATCCTCTCCTGAAAGAAGCGAGTCACTGTCTTGGAGTTTTGCTAACTCACCCCCACCCTCCCCTTGCCCCGGTCATTGGTTCTGTCCATCTCCAACAAGCCTTTGAAAGCCACAGAGAATACTGCTACAGGGAACTCAATACTTTGTTATAATTGTAACGTAAAAGAAAGAAAGATGAAAAGCTTTTGCTTTTCATTTTGCTCACATTCGCCTAAACAAGCCAAAATGTTTAAATATATAGATCGATAGCATTATTGATATAATCATCAGGGCAAAAAGTTTATTAGTGATTATCAATATCTTTTGTAATGAAATTTTCCTTTGGAAATACTTTTTGAATTCTGAATCGCCAACTCACAAATATTTTATGTTTACCACTAGGTTAACAGCTTGAGGATAAAAAAAAAAGTGCCCTTCTAGTTGAGTTGGCCATCGTACGTCAAAAGCTATGTGAAGTTCCGGAGAAGTCGGAGACAGTGTTCAAGTTCACAATAAGCTGGTAAAAACCAAATATGCCCCCAATGGCTCAAAATGTATATCTGGATTATCTTTTGCACTGAAACATCTTGTGATGTTGCAAGTTTGTTCTCATCTTGCAACATGAGAACGAGTATGAATATTCATACTTGTTATTCCACAAGTATGAATATTCAATCAGAAAGCAAATTTTACCCATGATTGTGTTAGATTTCAGCTTATTTATAAAACTGTTCAAATAGACGTAGTAGTAATTTTTGAGGTGGAAATCAAGGTAACTTGACAGGTTGTATCAGAGGGTCGAATAGATGGTTTATTCGAGGATGTAATGCAGCACAGGTACAGACTTAGGTGGAATAGTCTTAGTGTAAGAGTTGATGAGCAGTCTCCCGACATCCTCCTTGGCTGTCGATCCCTCTTCTCACCGAACCAAAGGGTTGTAAAGGAAGTATTATAATAAAGAAAACGTGAATAACAGGAGAATAGAAGCACTCTCACCCTTGAAAAGGTATATGGCCCTGGCTATGTCCCAGACGACCAGGTTGGTTCATCCTTGTTGAGACATAACAAATGGCGAAATGTTGGAAATAACACCTTGTTTCAGTATGGAGGCACCGGCCTTTTTCTAGACTAAGAAATGTGAACACAGAGAGACACTAAAATACGCCAACATTCTACAATGGTTTGCACAAAGCAAACTTGATTCATCGTTTATTTGGAAGTACGAAAATGTTGCAAACCGATATGTATTCCCAGAATTGACATTTAAAACCTAATGCAAGGACAATAACTACTGCCATGAGTGTTTTGCTCCTGATGTGATGCCAATAAATAAATGAATGTTTGCATGCATAAATGAATTCATCTCTCCGGGTCACTCGATAGCTGATTCTCTCTTGCTCAGAAGTTTATTTTCCTAGGATGCTTTGTGACAGGGAAGCCAACCGATTTAACATGCTCAGATTCTGGCAAAGGGCTTTGCTGGGCAGGCTCACATAAAAGAGCCGGGGAAGACTTTGGTGGCGTGTCTTCTAAATTATAACCCCGGGATCCATAAAGGCATGTAATTCAGTTGATGGCCATATCCCTCCTGAGTATCCCAATGCCGTTGGGGTAGAGAGGAGATAACAACTGCTACCCTTCTCAGGTCTCAGTCCCTCCGGGGCGAGACCGGGCCTTTTAAACGTCTGAGGCGGTGTCATATTAGGAAGGAAAGAGAATAAGATAAATGAGCAGATGGCGTGTGTGGTTAAATACAGATACACCGTCGGACTGGGGTCCAGGCGGCCAGACAATTTCCAATCAGCCCCAGAGGCAAACGGAGCCTTTAAATGAGACCGTTCCCCCCGATGTGATGGAAGACCGTCAAAGGCTGAACCTCTGATGAAAGGGCTGGGCTCCCCCTCTGGTTACACTGAGGTCCCCGTCCCTCGATGTATAGTCTTATTTGATCCATTTTGAAGTTAATACGTGTCATTAAGGAGCAGATGGGGAAAGACGTTGTAAGACTAACCTGTGTGTGTGTGTGTGTGTGTGTGTGTGTGTGTGTGTGTGTGTGTGTGTGTGTGTGTGTGTGTGTGTGTGTGTGTGTGTGTAGGTGCTGGACTGCTCCTGGGACGAGACAGTGAAGATCTACACACCTGCCTGCCTTACAGCTGGAACACACACTGCTGGACCATAGAAAACACGCACACACACACACACACACACACACACACACACACACACACACACACACACACACACACACACACACACACACACCTCAAAAATGCCTGTCTGCTTTTCAGGCGTTGAGAGTAAGACACTGAATTTTAAATGTTGACTTTGGAGACGCTACGATGATTATGAGATTAATGCACATCGCTTTATTGAACACTGAGAAATATGCTGTCCATTCTGATGACCTCACAAACCACACAAACACATCATAATCAATAATTTTCCAAACAAATGTATTTTTAAATGACTGCCATAGTAGTTGGTTATTCGTATTCGTTTTTCCTATTTATATATTTAAAATGTCTGAAAATAACAACGCTATACCCTTGATCTATTTCCGTGTGTGTTTTCGTGCCTGTGATTAGGACGACAAAGTCTATCTTTAACAGTTGTTTAACAGTTGCTGTGATCATAAAATAGGGTTCATGAAGACCCCATAAACACAGTAAACCCAAAAAAATTGGGACTTTTTGAGTTACTAGTATGCGTCTTCCATCCTCAAATCAAAAATACTATGCTTGAGAAAATGAATGTATGTAGGATATGCGTGTGCGTGTGTATCCATACAGTATCCATATATGCATATGGAGGGGGAAGAGGGGATGTATGTTAGGACATTGCCCAAGGCCTGTGAATGGGAAATGTCCCCCATCAGTAGCCAATAAACACTGGCTTTCCAGTGATGCATACAGAATCATTCCACCACCACCAGCTACCATTCTTGCTGAAAGGTTATTACTCTCTCTCGCTCTTATCTTCCCTGCACCTTTTGATTCAGACTCTCTCTCATGATCTCCCTTTCTGTCCTCTCTCTCCCTTTTGCCCCTTTCCCCCCCTCTCTGTCCTTTCCACCTCTCTCTCCTTTTCTCTGTCTTCTCCACCCCCTTCTCCTTTTCTCTGTCTTCTCCACCTCTCTCTCGTTCTCTCCTTTTCTCTGTCTTCTCCACCTCTCTATCGCTCTCTCCTTTTCTGTCTTCATCACCTCTCTATCGCTCTCTCCTTTTCCCTGTCTTCTCTATCGCTCTCTCCTTTTCTGTCTTCTCTCTATCGCTCTCTCCTTTTCTCTGTCTTCTCCACCTCTCTCTCGCTCTCGCTCCTTTTCTCTGTCTTCTCCACCTCGCTCTCGCTCCTTTTCTCTGTCTTCTCCACCTCTCTCTCTCTGTCACCATCTTGTCATTTTCAGGCTGTTTTCTGTCGTCTCTTCTCTTTCCATCTGTCCGTCTGTCTGTGGGAATGGGAAATGCCTCTTATATCCAGGGGAATTGCCCCTTTAGAAGGCAAGATGCTGTGTCCGTTCATGTCGGCTAGGCGTCCGCTCACGGTTTGAAATGAGAGGCTGCTGCTGTTAGGGAAGGAGTGGTGATGACGACCTCTAAAGGGAGAGAAGTGGTGGTGAGGAATAGAGCGAGAGGGGAAGAGGAAGAGATGGAAGAAGAGGAGGTTGTGGACCGTCCTGTCTGGTGGAGCAGAACCAAAGCTGTCACTGTGTCTTCTCTCTGCTGAAGTAGACACTGCAGAGGAAATCATTGGTTAGTGAGAAAATGACTCTGGGCGGAAGTAAAGTCTGGAAAAACATTAAGGAAAACAGTTGATTAAAAGCGATTATTAAAATATAATTTTGTTCACTCTATTTCTGTTCTTGTTCCTGAACATTTTCCATTATCTTCCAGATAGTAGGATACATCCATTAAATGCACATCACGTGGGCATGCACCAGCATCAAGATACACAAACACAATGATCCTGCCTGTTTAAAATCGTTTCTTTCTCCACGGGAATTATTTAAAAACTTGAGGCCTGATACTGATGCAAGACCGGAACATTTCCGCTCACCAAGTTAACCGACGCGTTAATTACCTAAGCGTGGCGGGCTGCTGCATATTGTCCGCCGCTAATCCCCCCCCCCCCCCCCCCCCCCCATGTGTTCATTGGTAACTAATGGTCCGCGTGCGATAAGCCTATCTCACTCACTCTCGCCCCCCGGGAACTGATCAAATATTAATATAAAAATTGTGTCCACGTGATTGTCACGGCTATTGAGAATGATTGTTATGTTCTCCGCTTACAATTACATGTTTTTGTTTTTTTTATCAAAAGGAGTTCTTCGAGAAAGAAAGTAGGGCTACAAGAATAATATAATGACGTCTATTTTGGGTGGGGGTGACGGCGTATAGTAAGCCTAGGCCTAATGCAATAATCTATTCAAAAAACAATATAATATAGCCCTATATATATATATATATATATATATATATATATATATATATATATATATATATATATATATATATATATATATATATCATATATCATATATCACATATTATAAAATAAACATTATAAGAAAGAAGGGACTTGGATTACAGAAGGAAACAGAAAAAGTGGCGGGCAGGTGATCCGAGCAGGTGACGGGACAACACATGTTACCACGCTGAGCACAGCGGCCTGATCCACACCGCATTATGTAAAGATCTCCAGATCTGAGCGGGAGAGGGAAGTCCATTAAAGTAAGTAGGCTGAATCCTTTACTCTCTCTCTCTCTCTCTCTCTCTCTCTCTCTCTCTCTCTCTCTCTCTCTCTCTCTCTCTCTCTCTCTCTCTCTCTCTCTCTCTCTCTCTCTCTCTCTCTCTCTCTCTCTCTCTCTCTCTCTCTCTCTCTCGCTCTCACTCTGCCCCCCCCCCTTCTCTCTCCGTCCGTCCCTCTTTCTCTCCCTCCCTGGCTCCCTCTTTCTCTCTCTCATAAACTCTCTCTCTCTCTCTCTCTCTCTCTCTCTCTCTCTCTCTCTCTCTCTCTCTCTCTCTCTCTCTCTCTCTCTCTCTCTCTCTCTCTCTCTCTCTCTCTCTCTCTCTCTCTCTCTCTCTCTCTCTCTCTCTCTCTCTCTCTCTCTCTCTCTCTCTCTCTCTCTCTCTCTCTCTCTCTCTCTCTCTCTCTCTCTCTCTCTCTCTCTCTCCCACCTCTCTCCCGCTATCGAACCCCCTCCCTCTGTCCCTCTCTCCTTTGGGTACAAAGCCAACAGCCGCTGCGGCAAATGTCAGATTTTTTACTCCGCGCCAATGCGTGTCCTTCCCACCGGTTCCGGTTGTCGTGCAGATCCTTTTTAATCGAACTCTAATTCAGCCCATGAAGACTAAGGTTCGGACCAAGGTGCTTATTTCTTCCAAACATCTGCAGTGGGTCCCAGACGACGAGAGTTCACGGGGAAAAAAAAGTCAAGGACGGATCGAAAAGTGACGCGGAAAGTGGACTTTTAGTTTGAAATGGACCCGAATTAAAGAGAGAGGCACCGAGATACGTCAGCACAACTGTCCCAAGTAGGCCTAGTCTCTCTCTCTCTCTCTCTCTCTCTCTCTCTCTCTCTCTCTCTCTCTCTCTCTCTCTCTCTCTCTCTCTCTCTCTCTCTCTCTCTCTCTCTCTCTCTCTCTCTCTCTCTCTCTCTCTCTCTCTCTCTCTCTCTCTCTCTCTCTCTCTCTCTCTCTCTCTCTCTCTCTCTCTCTCTCTCTCTCTCTCTCTCTCCCTCTCTCACCCCCCCCCCCCCCCCCCCCCCCCACACACACACACCATCACCTCTCTGGACGCTGCCTGCCATTCGCCGGTTGGCTTTCTCCTCATCACACAGAATATTGGATTGAATAATCCTGAATGCCTATCGGTCATTTCTCTTCGCCATTTGTTAAGACCGCGGGACGTTTTACGACGGTGCGCTCGAGAGGAACGGTGCCGGTGCGCCGTGCGTGATTTTGCAGAGGAGCCTATCCCCCCATCCCCGCCCCTCCCCCAAAATAGTACACCTTGTGCTTCTTTGAAACAAAAGTTTATTTTTTTACAGCAAAAACACTTTTAGACCTTGTTTTCTTAGGTTGTGTGGCCTCCGACGACCAGGGTCCACCATGGATATGTTCAAAGGCCGCGGGGTCGGAATTTCCGTGGCCGTGGCGCACGGGGTGTTCTCCGGTTCTCTGAACATTCTGCTGAAGTTCCTCATCTCCTCGTACGACTTCCGCTACCTCACCATCATCCAGTTCCTCACGAGTTCCGCCGCCGCTGTGACGCTCGAGGTGCTCCGGCGGTTGGGGAAGGTGGACATCCCGCCGTTTGACTTCCAGCTGGCCAAGGTAAACCCCCAACATCGAGTCTGTGTTCCGTCTAGTGTCGTGATCGGATAGGCCAATGCAAAAAAAATCCAATATGGAATTGAGGTTCTTCCAGAAGCAGAGTTGGACAAGGTCTGTAAATGAATAATGCGAATAAATATCAATATGTCACCTGACATAGGGGCCTATGTGCCTAGTTAAATGTATTTTATTTTATTGATTCTTCATATAATTGAGGCCTGGTAATATGGATTTCATTTCTTAATTAACATGATGTGTATCCTTTGCATTATAGCTTTTGTATGAAGTTAGAACTTTCTACTTTTGTCTGTATTGGACTAGCTTTATGATTGTATTACTTCATATTTATTTCACGTAGACCCAAGGCTCTTAGAAAGTCTATTGATTGATTATGGACTAAGGCCAACTATAAGTGACTGACTGGCCAATTGGTCGATGGAATAATTGAGTGATTGGTTCCCTTGATTGACTGTTTAACTGACTGAATGATGGGTTTATGACTCTGAGTGTGTGTGTTTGGGGGGGAGTGTGTGTGTGCGTGTGTGTGTGTGTGCGTTTGTGTGTGTGCGTTTTTGTGTGTGTGTGTGCGTGCGCGAGCGAGACCGAGACACAGAGAGCGTGTTCAAGTAACTAAAAACATATTAAAGCAATAAAACACAATGCCAGTCCCGTTAGTGATGGACAGACACACCGACTGACTTTTTACCTTTCTATTTTATAACACTGTTTATTTTATTGTTCACCAGCTTTGGCAATGCAAATGTATATTTCTCATGCCAATAAAGCTTTTTTTGAATTGAATTGAATTGAATTGAATTGACTGACCCCTCTCTCTCCCCCCACCCCCCCCCCCCAGACCTTCGGCAGCGTGTGCATCCTGTCCACGCTGCAGTCCACCCTGACGCTGTGGTCCCTGCGGGGGCTCAGCCTGCCCATGTACGTGGTGTTCAAACGCTGCCTCCCGCTGGCCACGCTAGGCATCAGCGTGTGCCTCCTGAAGAACAGCCGGCCCTCCGTCGGGGTGACCGGTGCTGTGCTCATCACCACCACCGGCGCCGCACTCGCTGGTACGGACACACACACACACACACACACACACACACACACACACACACACACACGCACACACACGCACGCACACACACACACACACACACACACACACACACACACACACACACACACACACACACACACACACACACAGACACAGACACAGACACAGACACACAACACCAACACAGGTATAGATACAGATGGGCATAGACACACAAATAGAATCACACTCACAAACACCATCACTCACACACACAAACAGACACACATACAAACACACAAACACATTAAAACACCCACACACTGGTATAGACATAGATTGGCATAAACACACACATATAGAATCACACACACACACACACACACACACACACACACACACACACACACACACACACACACACACACACACACACACACACACACACACACACACACACACACACACACATACACACATATACACACACAAACACATAAAAAAAACCAAAGGTTTTCTAGATTTTTTCTTGTCAGCCCATTTTTCTAATTTCCTCCCATCCTCCCTCTCTCTTTATCGCCACCCCCACTCTCCCCCCCCCCCCCCCACATTCTCTCCCTCTCCTTCTCTCTCTCCCTTCCTCCCTCTCTCTCTCACACCCCACTATCTCCCTCACCACTCTCTCCCAATCATCCCCTCTCCCTCTCCTCCCTCCTCCCTACCCCTCATCCTCCCTCCCTCCCTGATACTTCTCTGATGAGTCTGAAGTCAACCCGTTCATGTCCTGTCTTCAAAGTATCAGCTGCCCCCCCCCCCCCGTACAGTGGTGCTTAACCTGTGGTTCCCTCCGCTCCGGCCCCTCCCCTGATGATTTAACATACTCCGCCCTTCTTCTTGCATCCCACCAATCAATCTGTTGGCCGGCTGGGGCCAATCAGGATAAGAGCCCGAAACCCCAAACCAAACTCACCGCCAACTTTGATGCAGTTCACTACGACACGATTCTGTCTTTTACTATAAATGAACAAGGCCGCCCTTATATCGTTCAACACAAAGGGACTTCATGAATTTATTAATTGATAAACCGATCCATTAATTAATGATGAAAAGATGAGTCTATTGTGTACGACGGAGCCTTTGTGTCTGTTCTTTGTTGGTTTCCTCTGATGTCCTGCTATAGGTGTTGTGTGTAGGTGGAGATGTATAGGACTAGTGTCGGTAGGAGGAGGGGTGCCGGCTATGGAGCCAGCCTCCTTTGCTTTCTAGTGGACGGATAAAACATTGTGCGGAAAAACACGGTGGTTGGGACAAAAGTTTAATACGGTTCAAAGGCAAATGGTTGAGCTGTGCAGCATGCAGTAGGCAGTTTCATTGAATGATCAACATTCAGTGAACACACTTCCATTGTAAACAGCAGCGCTGTACACGGGCCACGGCCCTTATGTTATCAATGCCTCAGACATCGGCCATATCATGGTTCCTCATATGGAAAACACGAGGCAAAGAGGCTCTGAAGGTGATGTTAAATCTTTCTCTCTCTCTCTCTCTCTCCCTCTCCCTCTCTCTCTCTCTGTCCCTCCCTCCCTCTCTCTCTCTCTCTCTCTCTGTCCCTCCCTCTGTCTCTCTCTCTCTCTCTCTCTCTCTCTCTCTCTCTCTCTCCCTCTCCCTCTCTCTCTCTCTCTCTCTCTCTCTCTCTCTCTCTCTCTCTCTCTCTCTCTCTCTCTCTCTCTCTGTCTCTCTCTCTCTCTCTCTCTCTCCCCCAGGTGCGGGGGACCTGACGGGCGACCCCTACGGTTATGTGACGGGGGTCCTCACGGTGATCGTCCACGCCTCCTACCTGGTCCTGATCCAGAAGACCAGCTTTGAGAGCAACCACGGACCCCTCACTGCCCAGTATGCCATCGCCATCATGGCCTCCCCGGTAACTACACACACACACAAACACACACAAACACACAAAAACACACACAAACGCATTCTGAGGCTGTGTGCGATGATGTGTATAATGTGTGTGTGTCGGTAGGGTGTGCGTCATATGTTTTTGTCTGTGTGTGTGTGTGTGTGTGTGTAATGTGTACGTGGTGTGTGTGTGTGCACACGTGATGCGTGTTTGTGTGTGTGCTACGTGCGTGTATGTGCGTGATTTATAGACAGAGCTGAGCTGTCTATAAATAAGCAGAGATGTATTGATTATGTCTTTAAATCCCTACATTAATCACATGTGTGTGCGCAATAATTTGTGCCCACTCATGGATTGTTCATAAAGCAAATATAATAACTTTAATTATGATGAATTATGATAAAGTATTACTTAGGGGTAGTTATACTGCAGTCAGCAATTCATAAGAAAGCTTTATATAAACTTGATATTGCAAGATGTGTCTTGCCGACCTCATTAATGAGAGACGCGATCATGATGGTTTATGGGGTCTTCCAAACTCTCCTTTCATTTCTTTCTCTCTCCGTCTCTCCTTTTTACCTTTCTACTGTGGAAGGAACATTGAAGCTCTATTCGCACAGCCCAAGGGAACATTTAGAAATATAAATTACATTTGTGATCGCCAAAGAACAGTTTATCTCCCTTGCGCTCTGTATATTTCCTCTCTGCCGTTTACAGAAACGTTGAAGCTACGTTAACACAGCTGAAGGGAAGGAAAGAATTCGCAAAGTTTTGAATGTCAACATTGACTCTTTCAATGATTCTCATCTGTCTTCTCTCCGCTCCCTCCCGCCACCAGGTGCTGCTGGTCTGCTCCATGGCTTCCATGGAGGGCATCCACGTGTGGAGCTACGTGGGCTGGCAGGACCCGGCCATCGTGGGCCTCTTCCTGCTGTGCGTGCTCATCGGCTGCGCCATGAACTTCACCACGCTTCACTGCACCTACATCAACTCGGCCATCACCACCAGCTTCGTGGGCGTGGTGAAGAGCATCGCCACCATCACCGTGGGCATGCTGGCCTTCAGCGACGTGCAGCCCACCCAGCTGTTCGTGGCCGGCGTGGTGGTCAACACGCTGGGCTCCGTCATCTACTGCTGCGTCAAGTACGCCGAGACGCGCCACAAGAGCGCCTACGATGACCTGGAGGAGACCCAGGAGGCCGGCTCGCCCACCGGCCCGCCCTACCAGGAGAAGGGTCTGTCCAACGGCAGCGGGCCCCCCGCCGACGTGGCCACCTCCGGCACCCCGCCCGGGGGAGGAGGGGGCGCCGCCGGGGTCGGGACCAAGCCGGCGGAGAACGGGGGAGTGGGGGTGGACGGGGAAGGGTTGTCGTGGGAGACGGAGAAAAGAGGCGACAGCGGCGTGGGCGACAGCGGCGGTGTGGCCCTCCCGGAGATGACGGAGGCTGAGATCACGGAGATGCAGCGGGAACACCTCCAGAAGGAGCGTCCTGTCTCCTCCTCCGCGCCGGGGCAGATCCTGGGAGACAGCTGTGCCGGGGTGATGAGGTCGGTGAAACAGATGCAGTTCCTGAGGAAGGAGCCGGGGCTGATCGACAACATGGAGCAGCAGAGTCCGTGACTCTGTCCGGAGGTCACCTCTGGAGAGGGGACGGGAGGGGAAGGAGGATGGGACTAGGGGGACGGTGGGAGCAGAACTGTTCTGGAGCATGAAGGTGGGATCAGAGACCCCCGAACAGACATGGAAGGAGAGGGCGAGAGAGAGAGACCCACAGAGGCTAACGTCTCAATCAACTCAAATCAGCTAGCTAGCTAGCTAGCTTGCTGCAGTGCAAAATGGTTTCCAGTGGTCGTGATGTTGAAAAGATAAGCTTGCTGGACGTGTTGGACATGTTTTCAACATTCGGTGCCCCTAGGGACTTCAAGCATGCAATGGCACGTACAACAATACAAAAAACAAACAAGACATTATTCTGGAAACGTGTTTGCACGGGAAAAAGTGAAAAATAGCAAAAGGAAATAAGAGGATTATAATTTTAAGCTCTATCTGAACCATAACTTGTGTCTTGCCTCCATCATCAGTCTATGAAATGATATGGTTTGGCTGGTATTGTTTAGCCTTTCGTCGTTTCAGTTAGCCTTAAACACTTTCCTTTAAAGCAGAGGGAACAAAGAATTCAGCTAAATACTTATTTTTCATAGGTTTTCCATTTGGATTATTTTTCCAATGTCTTAAAATAAAGAAAATAATGTTTGCACATTTGATTGATTTCATGTATTAGGTCACAAATTGAGATTCAGGGACCAGCTTCTATGGTTATATGTTTGTAGGTCAACCTGGACATCTATATGTTCAGGGATTGAAGTTTGAAGTTTAAAATTGTCATCATTAATATAACATAGTACTTTATTGATCCCAGAAAGGGATTTTCAGGAATTGAGATTAGAGATTATTATGTTTTGGTTAAGGATTTTCCTGGTCGTCTGGTGATGAAGTTGTTAAAAATGGCCAATATATTGCCTTTATTTCGCACAGAAATAGTCAAAATGTCAAAATATGTTTACAAACCCAGTTCTCCCACGGGAACTGTTCGATAGCAACTTTCCGATGGCAACTCTATGATGGTAAGAACTAACCAAAAACATCATGCTTACGTTGAAAAAACATCATTAATTTTTCTCTGCGGTTCTACTTTATTCTTATTCATTATTTTACCATTCCATGGAAATTATTTTTTATACTAGGTAGAAGCACTTCAATGCCTGGCTAACTCAGGCTAGCATGTGCTAACCTCCCACTGGTCTTTGTGACGGCAGAGAGCTTGGAAATTGGATATGAAACCATTTGAAATTCCAATTTCCGGAGCTGCAGGTGCCGTGGGCTGAATTCTATGAAACATCTGTTTGTTTAATGTGATGTACCCACCTACTAATCCCAATAACACAGATTATTCAACTCCCAATCAACCCTCAGTCATTATGGTTTCGGTGTGTGTGTGTGTGTGTGTGTGTGTGTGTGTGTGTGTGTGTGTGTGTGTGTGTGTGTGTGTGTGTGTGTGTGTGTGTGTGTGTGTGTGTGTTTGTGTGTGTGTGTGTGTGAGTTTGTGTGTGTGTGTGTGTGTGTGTGTGTGTGTGTGTGTGTGTGTGTGTGTGTGTGCGTGTGTGTGTGTGCAAACTGAAAAAAACTGTTCAATTGGTTGTAGGGAATTAACACAGAAGCTGCCAAAACAATGATTGCATATTTGTGGTATTCTAAATCCCCCAATCTGTACCATCTTTATACCTCAGTTATGATTCATATTCAATAAACATGGAGTGTTGCTGGATTTCCAAATAAGATGCGTTTGTCATGTCGAAATTCATGTTCAGTTCAAGCAGGCGTTCCCTACAAAGATTACAGACAAACAGTTCTGATATTATGGCGACTCAAGCAACATAGCAGGTTATGTTTCAGTTAATCCTACAGTAGATTAATGTGGTAATTCATTATTAGTTAAATAATTGTAATCTTCATTTTGGTGTCTGGTGTCGGCTTCATGTGTGGAACTCGGATGGTCTGAATGTTCACAGAACCATCAGTCCTACATAGCCTGGATCCTGATTGCCTGACCTCACATTCTGATTGGCTACAAAGATCAGTCTCATCTCTTCAACATTGATTTTGGTGGGTGGGATTACTTTTTATTGACACACAAACTCCTCAGACAATCAGCATAACATTGACATATCATTTGCTGCCATCACGGTGCGCTGTTCAGTGGATACACAGGATAAAAAAAGAACGGAGGAACAGAGAATACTATCTGCCGAGAATTCATAATTTAAGCACAAATTAACTCTCACAAGTGGGTGCAACCCCAATTGTCCTATGTAATACCTGAAAAAGTGGGAACACGCACAACTGAACATGCAAATGTGAAATTAAAATAAAAGTGACTCAATTTGCCATTTAGTAGTAGGATTCCATTTTTGGTAAATAATGAGATAATACAAATAATTTTGTGTGTATACAATTCAGTTTTTGTACTCTTCTGATTTCAGATCAGTCTCAAGTAGACTGCCTCTTGATAAAGCGTGACCGCATTCTCTAGCACTGATTCACTGCAACACTCCACCGTCTGCTAATAGGTGGTGTGTACACGGTGTTCTAACAACACTAATGTGATGTCGCTAGTGGTTATTGGGAATTATTGAACAAAATATGAATTAAAAATGTAGCTGAAGGCCACGCTTAGTGTTCATGTATTTAAATGAGCAATCATGATCCTAAATGAGTTACATAACATCGATGAAGATCCTTATCCTCAGCCCTCGGGTAACCTTCAGCCTACTTATTAACAAGGAACTTTCAAGGTTTTTGTATGATACTGTATATGCAAATCCTGTATTTGCGTAAATCTTAACTCAATATGGCTTCGGGCCCTATCTTGCATCCGGCGCAATTGACTTTCTCACTGGCGCATGTGTCGTTGCTAGTTTGCAACTGGCGCAGAGCGTTCTTTTCCCTCCTGCGCCACGCGTCTGTAAATTAGGGAATGATCTTGCGCCGGTTCGGCGAAAGGAGGAGGCGTGTTCTGGCGCAAACGTTCCCTGGTGCTATTTTGCAGTTTCAGAAACCACTTGCGCCACAAACCAGGAAATAACTGGTTTAAAGTCAGTGGTGTATTGTTCAGATGCTATTTTAAGGGCGCATGCATACACTTTGCTTCTCTAATCTACCTAGCCACACATTCTTGGTAAATTATTTGGGAAAGAACAGCTGATACAGCGGTAATAAGTTGTACTTTTAAATCAATGCACCTGCAAACACTGTACAGCAAACACATATTTTCTTGACACAGACATCATGTACATGCCCATAATGATCGTGAGAAAACATTGTTTTACCGCGAGTGAGTGTTAAAAAGAATGAATGAATGCGGGCGCGCGTGCGTGCTTCCATCTGTTTAAACACACCCAAACTAAACACGTAACGCCAGGTAAAACAAAAAGCCGGTAAAATAGCGACATCGCCATAGAACCGCCCAGAAAGCTACTTGCGCTTGGCGCTTCTCACTTGCGTTTCAGACCGTTAAAATAGGGCCCTTCATGTTATTGGTACATTCATATGAACACTTTGCATCTCAAAACGTGTTACCTGTGACTGGTGAGTAATTGGGAGTGTGTACATTGCAATGAGTGGGATGCTTTAGGCTATACCACTACCCTAGTCCCAGCCTGACAGGTACTGGGTTTGATCCACTGCCTGCAGCCCGTGTTTATGTATCCAAGAGGACCTGTATAAATCTCTCTGGATAAAAGCTTCTGTTAAGTGACTACTTTATGTACTGAAGCTGTCTTTTTCCTTTCATGCAAAATATAATCCAAAGTGAACCATCAAAATCTTCAGTTTGTTTTCTTGATGGTGTCTCCGATATACCGATGAAGAGTGATGTCACCTGAATCATGAAAGCACTCAGCAGGTGGGAAGTCTCCTACAAGGACAGTATCTCCACTGTATCCTGTACACTTTGATGGGCTTACTTTTATTCATCAGGGACCCTCTGTGCAGCACTTGATATCAGAGCTTCATGGGGTGGTCGAGGCTTTGATTCTGCCATCTAAAGGTAGCGTTTGATGTCTTTTCTCAATCCAACATGATGTACGTTATTGAAATTAGTTTCCTTCATGATCAAGCTTATATTGGGCAGAAGTGCGCAGGCTCTGATCAACTGGGATTGGGGTTTTAATACATCTACAACACTTCAAACACTTCAAAGAAGTCGATAATTCAATATCAGTCACTTAAAGGGCCCCTATTTCACCACACTGTCTGATTGGCCATTACAAGCTCTTTTAAAATCTGCCCTGCGAGCCACATCGCAAATGGGAGGGTCCACCCCGATGTGTGATGGACAGATCTGTCTACCAGCCTACACAGTCGACCTTCGACTGGTAGGCTTAATCCATCCACCATGAATCTGGGTTGACACTCCAGCTTGAGATGTCACATGGCAGTGGCTAATTACTCTCACACCTGGTGGTCAAACAGGGGTCCTGTGAAGATGACTTTCTCCCCTATTCCACTGTAGGTCACCATAGCAAATGCTATTACATTTATTTATTAAAGCTATTTAAGTACATGCAGACCACTACCAGGCAACTATACACAAGTAGCCTGTATGGAAACATGCATTATGTTAATTGTGTTTAGGTACTTGGACACAAAAAATATGTGTGTGTGTGTGTGTGTGTGTGTGTGTGTGTGTGTGTGTGTGTGTGTGTGTGTGTGTGTGTGTGTGTGTGTGTGTGTGTGGTGTCATTCTGCTGTTAGTGCTCCAGCGTAATGTAAACTCTCCAGTCACCCATCAATTATGAGACACATTCACAGTTGCGTGTGTGTGTGTGTGTGTGTGTGTGTGTATGTATGTATGTATGTGTATGTGTGTGTGTGTGTGTGTGTGTGTGTGTGTCTGCAATCCAATGTTCAAGTGAGTGTACAGGAAAAGGTTGACACATCAACAATGTGTGCACTCTGTGAATAAACATAGAACTGAAAGCAGAATCCCACACAAACTCACACGGCTTATTTTCATTTCAAAATTGGGAAAAATAGTGTCTGTTTTGAGCGAATGCACCAATACAAAAAAACTCTTGTATTTTAGTTAATAAACCAAGTAACCGGACCACTGCCTCCACTATGAGTTTCCCTCTGCCGTGATGTGTAGGCTTGCCAAGTAAAGTCCCATTTAATCAGTGAGATGCCTCCGCAGCCTAAGATGGATTCCGCATTCATCTCTGCAAGGGAAATTAATGTGCAACAACAATGTGTACCGCACAACCACACAACACACACAGCCATAATGGAAACGCAAACCCGAGACGCGGCGATAGGGTAGAAAGAAGTAGCGATGTTCAGGGCATTGCCCCCCTGCTGTTACGTGTGTGTATGTGTGTGTGTGTGTGTGTGTGTGTGTGTGTGTGTGTGTGTGTGTGTGTGTGTGTTTGGTTCTCAACCCCCGGATGGACACGGTTCCTGCCCACCCACACGCTTCTCAAAGCAGGGGGTCGGCATCCGGAGAAACCAGGAGATGATATCATTGTCGTTATGCTCAGGGACATTAACCCCGCGTCTGATTAACGGCGGCACATTTGTTAGTGTGTGTGTGTATGTGTCTGTGTGCACATGGATGAGGCCTGCGCGTGTGCGATTGAATTTTTATTTCACTTTCTTTCCTGCGCAAATGCTGGTGATGACACATTTAAGAGTTGGGTGAGCGTCATCCCCTCTTGGCTGTGTGTGTGTGTGTGTGTGTGTGTGTGTGTGTGTGTGTGTGTGTGTGTGTTATTGTGTGTGTATGTGTGTGTGTGTGTTATTGTGTGTGTGTGCGTGTTATTGCGTGTGTGTGTGTGTGTGTGCATGTGTGTGTTATTGTGTGTTTGTGTGTGTGTGTTATTGCGTGTGTGTGTGTTATTGTGTGTGTGTGTGTGTGTGTGTGTGTGTGTGTGTGTGTGTTATTGTGTGTGTGTGTGTGTGTTATTGTGTGTGTGTGTTATTGTGTGTGTGTGTGTGTGTCTGTGTGTGTGTGTGTGTGTGTGTGTGTGTGTGTGTGAGTGTGTGTGTGTGTGTGTGTTTGTGTGCGTGTGTGTGTGTGTGTGTGTGTGTGTGTGTGTGTGTGTGTGTGTGTGTGTGTGTGTGTGTGTGTGTGTGTGTGTGTGCGTGCGTGCTTGAGTGACTGTGAGAGGACCAAGAGAACCTCAGCTCCCCCGGCGGGCTGAGGAGGGACAGCGCAGGCGGAGTGCAGTGCAGGTAGAGTGCAGCCCTAAAAGGTAATCGACCATCATTACCACAATCAGCTGCTGCGGGCCAGGGACTCACCACCAGCCCTCGGCCTGCTTCAGCATGCCGGTGGCCCCCAAGGTGAGCGGTGTGGGAGCTGGTACCACACTTAAGCACGGTAAGCGGTGCCTGGCCGAGCGTTTTATTAAAGAGGAACCGGGAGGATTACATGAAGACTGCTTGGGTGTGAAGGACTCCCAATAGAGAAGAGGAGCTAATAAGGCTAGCCGCAGCTACCCCTTTTCCCCGGGCTGGCTGCTCTGCTCTCCTCTGCTGTATTGTGTCTCCCCCTCCCTAGGCTCTGTCCAAGGAGGGATTCCCCGCAAGAGTAGACATCCCGGTCTGGGAAAAACCTTTGTAAGCTTTTCATCCCCACCCCCTTTGTTCCTTCTTGCCGTAGTTTAAATAAAGATGCAGTGTGTGTGAGTGTGTGTGTGTGTGTGTGTGTGAGAAAGAGATGCCGTGTAGTGGAGAGGAAGAGGGTAGGAAAAGAGGAGGGAGAGGTAGAGGAGGAGGGAGGAGAGAGGGAGGGTCGTGGAGAGGAAGAGGGGAAGAAGAGAGGAGGATGGAGAGATAGAGGAGGAAGGGAGAGAGGGGGGAATGGAACGAGAGAGGGGAAGGAGGAAGAGAGGAAGAAGAAGCAAAATGGGAAGGAAGAGGAAGGGGGGGGGAAGGAGGGATGGAGATGGAGTAAGAGTGCATAAGGAGGGAGGAAGAAGAGAGGGCAGGAAACGACAGAGAGAGGAAGGAGACAGCGGAGAGGGAGGGGGTGAGGAGAGGGAAGCGGGAGGAGTCTTCTGGGGGGCTCCATGCAGCAGAACGCTCCCCCTTGATGATGAAACAGATCCGTATCGACCTCAGGGAATCCCCCCGTCCCCCCCCGCCCCCTCCCTCCTCCACAGAGATAAGACCTCCACTCGCTAATCTTGGCGCAACAGATCCAGCTCCCCCACCACCATCCCCCACCGCCAGCCCTCAGCGTGCCAGAACTTATCAGCCAAAGGGCTGTCTTCACATTTCACCATCCATCCATCCCTTTTCCCCCAGAATGAACCACCACTGTGGCTGTCCTCACAAATAGAAAGAGCCATCCATCCTTTGATCCTTTTCTGATGCGGGGGTCGCCATAGCAACCCATCTCAAGCCATTCCAAGGGAGTTCCATCCTTAGGTTCTCTGACAGTGTACTCTGGAGTCTCCTCCTGAGGGATTCCCTGGGCTTCCCCATGCGGGCCCCAGGCTAGACAAGAGGGGGGCCTTCCCAGCTGATGGTGCCTGATGACACCTCCTCCTAATGGAGCCTCCTCAACATCTCCCTGTGTTGGGTTGCTGACGTGGACGCGGACACGGTGCAATTTGTGACATCACAAATCACACGACCTTTCATGGTGCCATATGAACATTTTGAAGGGTCCCCTTTTCAGCTGTCAATACCATTTAATAATCGGCCCATTAGTGACATCACAAATGGGAGTGTCCAACGAGATGTGCAACACCTTGATGTGTGTGATGGGAAAAACAAGCATCAATAAGTAGGTTTTGGTCACTACATGGAAACGTTGACGTTTTCAAAATTCCCCCTATAGAGTGGCACTTTGCTGCATGGAGGTTCTGTCCCCGCCCCTGTCGCCGTGGTGACTGTGGAATCCTGGGAGAGGACTCTACGTGCGGACTGCAGGGGGGGGACGGTAAAGGGAGCAGTGCGGCTGTGCTTTGCAGCTGACTGTACTTTGCGGCCCACTGGAGCGGTCCGCCAGAGGTCCGGTTTGGGAGGTGTGTGTGTGAGGAGGAGGAGGAGGAGGAGGAGGGGAGAGGGGTAATCTGTTCCGTTCACCCTCTATTCTCTCACTGATGTCCACTCAGCACTTCGCCGCGGCTGTAAAAACCAACACACAAACACACTTTCTCTTCAACGCTAGTCGCCAGACACATACTGTACACGACACAGAACACCAGCAGCTGATGATAAGAAAAGGAGTGATGGTGGAGATAATGACAGAGAGGGGGGAGGGAGAGAAAAGAGAGGGGCAATGATGGACAGATGAGGGGAGAGGAGGGAATGGAAAAGTGAAGGCAAACTATTGAGAAGAGAAGAGTGAAGATGGACAGCTGAGGGACTTGTGTGTCTGAGTTTGGGGGGGGGGGGGGGGGGGGGGGAGGGGTGTGTGGCTGTTTGGCATCCAGCGCCTATCCTTTTAGGCAGATTGAAAAGTGTGTGTGTGTGTGTGTGTCTGCAACAGAAACAGCAAATGGTAGCCCTGATCTCCTTCCATCAGCAAAACACACACGCACGCACGCACGCACGCACGCACGCACGCACGCACGCACGCACGCACACATACACACTTTCCCTGCTGCAGACACTACCGAATGCTCTGGCCAGAAAGTGTAATGGTTTGGAGTTAGTTAGTGACTACAGACAGGACGTCAGGTTTTCCTGAATTAAATTTACTTTCTCGATTAAATTACCATTTTTGTTTGTTTTTTCGACCAACTGGAGGTTATGGTTGTGACACAATTTAACCCTTCATATGTGGGAAGGAGTTTTCCCTATCTGCGCCGGACCGATAATCTAACGCACCCAATCCCATGATATGGAGCCACTCTATAATGGTTGTTATGTCAGGTTTTATCAGTATTCTTCTAGTGCCCTTAGGCAATATCATCAGAGAACGTTCATAGAGCCTTCATAGTTATGCCGATGATACGCAATTGTACCTTACTGAGGGGACAAACGAGTGCGTCATGCTCCCTGACTATCTGTTTCTCTGCTGCTGTTTATCAATCAGTGGATGAATAATCACCTTCCGAAACTGAGTGAGGAGATTCTCTTGGTTTGCTCAAAAACAAAAGAGATATACTCAAAAAAGTTTAGTTTTGGACCCTGACCTGAGATTTTAATCAGACCTGATTATTGTTATGCTCCCTTTACTCGTCTTTCTTAAAAGGCAATCGAGAAGCTACAGCTGATCCAGAACTCTATAGCTAGACCCCTGGCTGCACTGCACTGTTTCCCTGTGTCTTTTTGGGTGGATTTTAAAACCATTTGACTTGCTTTTAAGCCTTTAAAGGGCTAAGTTACCCCATACATCATATAGTGTCCTGTGTCCACTCAAGCCCCTAGGGGCACGATGGTAGGTCATTCAAACATACAGAGGTTCCCCCAAAGAATTCCTGTGAAGCTGCCTTCATCCACTCAGCGCCAAAATAGTGAAACCTCCGACCGAAAGGTATTCGAGAGGTGGACTCAGCAGAACTTTTTAAAAGCTGAAAACATATATATATAGGAAATGAATTACTCATCATTTTCTATCCTACCCTTTTTACTTTCTCTTAATTATTTTATTTATTTTAAAGTGGTTTTGTTGATTAATGATGTAGTTTTGCTCAACGGTCGCAGCCCTAAGCTACATAGTCTGCATGGAAGGTGCTTTATAAGTTGGGATCGTTAAACCACTAGACGCATCGTCAATTCATTCTACATAATCAGGAGTAGTTTAGTACATATTATAAAATAACATTTAAACCACTTAAAAATCAAAAACTGTTTGGAAATGGTCAGTAAGGACTCAGAAATGGAAGTGAACAAGCTATTTAGGTGCTGGAAGCTGTACACAGGCATTGACAGATGGATGTCTGCAGACAGCGTCAAGGTGAAGTGCATTAAGGTGAGCCCAGTAAATGAACAGTTCGTTTAACTCAGCAGTATTCTGTGACTGGCATAGAGACAGGTGCTGTTCCAAATGGCTGAATTCCCTTCGCTAGCTCCCCACAGAATGGCCGCATTAATCTGATTAATTTGAATATTTCTGCTGACATTCTTAACGGGAAGCTGTCAGAGGTTTTTCTTTCTTTTTTTGATTGCTTCCTCTTTCTCTGCCTTCCTCCCGTTTCCATTAGAGTACTAGTCATCTTCCTCCTACTATACTCCCCCTATGAGTTGAGTAGAGTCCCTATAGCCACTGCTTTCCCTGAACCTACTCGTTCACTGCTCCTACTCTTTTACTCCTTCTGCAAGTCAACTGCTCCTCCTGTTACCACATCATCCTCCTCCTCCTCCTCCTCCTCCTCCTCCTCCTCCTCCTCCTCCTCCTCCTCCTCCTCCTCCTCCTCTTATAACCCCCTTATAACCTATACTTGTCCTCTTCCTCTTAACTCCTCCTACTCCTACTCATGCTCCCTCTCCTCCTCCAGCTCCGGTCCTCTTCTTCTGCGTCCAGGTCCTAAAGGTAGACATAATGGCCTCTAGTAGGAGATTCTGCTGCCTCAGCCTCACGTTTCTTGCTGATCTCCTGCGTTCTCCTCATTTGTGAGCACTTTCATCGTCTGAGTCACGGTTGTGACTTTAATCACCTTGTCGTCTTGACAACGGCCTCCGACCTGATTGCTACTGAAACTCATTGATATATATATATATATATATATATATATATATATATACACTATGGTGGAAATGTTTTTAAAGAAAAGCACAGAAAAGTACAGTCTCGACATTGTTAATTTGGTAAATTTCTATTCTAGCTGAAAAGGGGATTTTTAATGGAATATCTACATAATTGTACAGAAGCCCAATTCCAGCATTGATTGTGTGAGTTTTCCTGGAAAACTTGAAATTATCTGGGTGAAATAAGAATAATAATTATATATATACATGTACATAATATATACATTACAGTATTGGAAACAAAAGTCTAGTGCTGCAGAATATAAATTAAAATGTGTGTCGTTTTTTTCTTTCGGTCGTTAAACCATTAACTGTATGTGCATCCATCTCTCTTGTCCTATAGCTATATATAAACCCAATACCAGATGTATGGTAGGTTAATAACATCGATTCATGTTTCATCATGTTTGATCATGTGGTCCTCCCAGTCCCTGAGTTCATAGGTGGCGGGCGTTGCCGACGGATACCGCCTCCCTTAATTCCCGCCACACATCAGTGGCTAGCTGCTGAACTGTGAACGGCTCAATACAGACCACACCATTATACAGGGCGTCGATACAGTGAGAGGAGGAGGGGGAGGGGAGGAGGAGAGAGGAGGAGAGGAGGAGGAGAGGAGAGAAGGATGAGAAGAGAAGACAGGGGGAGAGGACCAGAGGAGAGAGGAGGAGGAGAGGAGGCAGACGAGAGGAGGAGAGAAGGAGAGGAGAGAGGAGGAGGCACGGGAGAGGAGGAAGTGGAAGAGAGGGAAGTGGGATAGGCTGAAGGCAAGATAGGAAAGAGCTGGAGAGAGAAGGAAGAAAGGGAGCAGGAGGAGGTGGAGGTCAGAGAGAAGGGGAAGTTGAGGAGGAGGGCAACAGAGGAATATGACAGAGGAGAAGGAGGTGGACAGGAGGAGGTGAAGCGGAATGGAGCTGATAGGGGATCGATGACTAGGTGGTGGAGGGGAGGTAAGTGGGGAGTTGTACGGGGAGGCCATGGACAGTAAAGAAAGAAGTACAATACAGAGGGAGAATAGACAAGAGTGAAGACACACACACAGCGCAGACTCACAGTGGCATGTGCATATAGCGCTCTGTGAGTGTGAACCGCTGGTGTGAATTAGCTTTTCCTCTGGAACAGAGAGCCTGTCAGATCCAGTCAGAGACAGACACACTGTGTTATTCTAACCACATATGTGTGTTTTGGTGGCTGGCTTCAGGAGAATCTTCTGTTGGTGGGTGGTGTGTTTCACGCTGTGTGTGCTTATGTTTCTTTTTACATATATATATATGAGCATGCAAACACATGAATAAAAAAACACTTATATATACATATATATATGCATAAACATAAACATGTGGACTACATACATGGGGATCTGTTCTTTATGTGAAATAAGTTATTTGTATAGATATGCTACATGAAGTTGGAACATATAAATTCAGGGGGAATAAACACATACACTGGTATATATGGCTAAATGTATAATGCCGGTGGTATATATATATATATATATATATATGAACATTCAGGTGGTGTAGTACTTAATGTAGCATAGGGGGAATATGCACGTGGGTAAGAAGATTTCCAATTTTCAGCATGCGTGGGTGTCCAAAGAAATGTAATTTATTCTCTCGCTCTCCCGAACCTGTAGGCTAGTTGTGTCAGTGCTGGAAGCATTTGGCTTAGCATAATCACTGCACGCACAGGAAGCAGGCGTTTGGTGAGCTGCTTAGGGATATATGTAGGAGAACACACACACGCACACACACACCCACACACGCACACACGCAGGCCGACTGCCAACTGGCATGAGACCAAGTTGGCCAACATTTAAGAGGTCAGAAGTCTTCTTTCCTTGTATTCTATATAGCGTATGAATAATGAATATGAAAAATCAATATTATACATATGAATAGTCTCTAAAGACCGCAGATATCCAGTCTCATCCTTTGATTCTACATCAGTTCAGAACTGCTTGTGTGATGAAAAAATGGTCCCCGTTACGGTGCTCATATCAGGGGATAATATGGGGACATCCTGAAAACACACAGGTGTGTGTATCTGTGCATCTTGTGTGTGTGTGTGTGTGTGTGTTTATGTATGTGTGTGTTTGTCTCCACCAGTTTGGCAGGTCCTCGGGATCGGCCTCTGGTTCAATACTTCAACATAACTGCTTCTGAACAACTAGGTTGTTGTCTGTGTGTGTGGTCCATTAATCTCTGAAGTAGCCATTAAGGGCTAGAAAGGTGCTATCTAAATATGGTGTAATCTGAACTTTCATGAGATCATTTGAGTCCTGATCAAGCACTACACTAAAGCCCTACACTGTACTGATACAAAATGTTGGTTGGGGTGACGCTGATCTCTTAGTTGTTCACTTGAAAAACGAACAAACCGGCAGATGTTGGCCTGGTTTGAGCAGAACGATTTAATTGAATTTAGTTCATTCACACTCATTTCCATCGCCTCTCAACACTTAAAGTCTGCATGTGTTTGCTTCAAAGGCAATTGGCTCCAGAGTTCCTTAATCAGGTATTTTTTTCTTGAGTGGGATAAAGAAAAGCGTGCCTCTTGGAGATAGGTTTGGTAAATTATACGGGGATTATACGAGGTTATAACATTTCGATAGCATTGCTCCCCTCTAGTGGCCGAAATACTGTACTATTACTACCACAACACAGCTAAAAGCGGTCATATGGAACTGAATCTCATGCAAATCATCAGAGCCCGAGATGAAAATCCTCAATATTAAAATACTTATCAAGGAGTTTTGTTGTTTGAAAAACTGACCAATGTGATGAACTAATGAAAAAGTTCCAGAAAAACAGAAGTTTCACTTCATAGTTTATTGAAGAAACAGCTCAGTGGTTGACCAGTGGAAGAGGGACACAGTATTTTGGTAGAGACAGGAGACACCAACCCTTTCATCTTTCTTTGGAGACCCAGAATCAACACGCAGTGCTTTCTTTGAGCTACAGCAAAGTACAAGTTCATAAATACAACCTAACTGGGAGATTGCGTTTGCATTCGGAGACAGTGCACCACAGTCAGTCTAGTAGTCAGCCTTTGTTCCACCTCAAAGCCTTTACTAAAGTGACTGACTGCTCTATTCGGTTACCAGTTGAACAAACCATGCTTTACCCATTACACAAGGCACTAGGTAGTAGGTATAGGATTTGAAACACACACAAGGGCTTTCCCTGAATTACTAATTAACCCCAACCCACATTCACCTACACATACGCACAGGCCCAAACACACACACACACACACACACACACACACACACACACACAATCACACACACAAGCACGCCCCTACACACAGCCTACGTCCTAGCTAGCCTTGGTCTTAGCTAGCTTTCTTAGCGTTCTTCTTCTTCTTCTTGGACGCCTGCTTCTTGGAGGAGTCGTTGGTGATTGGTTGCTGCGGTGAAGTGGGCGCCGCCTGTTTGGGCGTGGCCTTGCCCTCAGGGGGCGTGTCAGCTGACGTGTGCGCTGTGGGCTCCGGTGTGGGGAGGGGTTTGGGGTCATCAGAAACCTTTTCCTGGTGCACTGGGACCACCGCCTCGACGGCCGGGGCCGCCGCTTCTGCCTCTGGCAGGGTGGGCTCCGTCGGGATGGGGGCTGCGGGGGCGGCGGGGTCCGCCTTGGCCGGCTCTGATTTCACCACGACTTCTTCTGATCGGTCGGTCGGTTGGGCCGCGTTGGACGGTTCTTTCTGGATCGGTTCCACCGCCGGCGCGGGTACCTCCACCCGGACGTCCTCCGGCACAACGGACTGCTGCAGGACGGGTTCCACCGGGACGGGTTCCACGGGGACGGGTTCCACCTTGACGGGTTCCACGGGGACGGGTTCCACCTTGACGGGTTCCACCTTGACGGGTTCCACCGGGACGGGTTCCACCGTGACGGGTTCTACCTTGACGGGTTCCACCGGGACGGGTTCCACCGGGACCGGTCCCGCTACGGCCTTCGCCTCCTTCTTGGCGGACTTCTCCTGGAGGCTGGTTGTGGTCGGGCCGAACACGGAGGCCATCAGCTGCTCCTCCTTGGAGCCCTCCTCTTCCTCCTCCTCCTCCTCGTCGCTGGTGTCCGACATGGGGGTGAACAGGGAGGCGGCGAACTCCTGCAGCCGGGCCTGCTCCGCCCGCAGGCGGGCCATGTCCTCCGTCAGGGCGGGGTCCGTGTCCTGGAGCTTCTGGAGCTCCGCCAGGTCGGGCTCCGACAGGACGGGTCGCTCCGGCGCCTGGGGGAGAGGCGGGAGGGGGGTGCCCTCCCCCTCGGGCTGGGTGGGGGCGGGGGTGGTGTCGGTGCTGAGGGTGGGGGTGGCGTCGGCGTACAGCAGGGCGGGCAGGCCGGCGTTGGCCGAGCGGACGTCCTTGATCTTGTCGTACAGGACCTTCCTCTCCTCCTGCAGGGCCCGACACAGGGTCTCCAGCTTGCTGATCTTCAGGACAAACAGCTCGAACTCCTTCCCCTTGTCCGCCCTCTGCAGGGAGGGGGGAGACACGGGGGGCATGGATCAGTCAGAGGACGTTGTGTTGCGTTCCTATGTATCTGATATCCTCCGTTGAAGGGCAATGTATGGGGTTTTGACAGTGGCGTGTTAAAGCAGGATAGTGGATTTTTTAAGATTAAACAGCAGCTAAAAAGGGTAAATCATCTGCTGTGGGGCTAGACCAGTGAAGTGTACTCGTTGTTCGGACGTCCGTAATAATAAACTAAAATAATAAACTCTGTCCGTACCTCGGTGACCATGTCGGCGAGGGCCTTGTTGCAGCTCTCGAAGCGCTCCTTCCACACATCAGACTCTTTCTCCAGCTTCTTCATCTTCTTGGTCATCTGGAGGGAAACAGTTAGACACGATCAATGTAAGGCCCAATCCCATTTCTACCCCTTCCCCCTTCCCCTTCCCCCTCCCCCTTGTTTTGAAGGGGTAAGGGGTAGAAATGGGCCCAATCCCATTTCTATCAACACATCCTCAAACGTGGGTCTACTTCAACTACAGGGCTGGGAGATATATACTCAATATCTGCTATTGTCTTCCATTGGCAATACACTGACTCAAAAGGACATTAGTTACTACAACAAAAATGATTTGTGTTCTTATCCTATCATACCTTACACAACCACAGATTCTTTAATATGGTATTTTTAATATACAAGAAACTATTTTGATGGATTGGGATGAATAGATCCTGAATTCCCTGATAATGAATGCGATAATATAAGTTTAAAGTGCAATATATCTACATTGCATCTGCTTCACCACATCCAAAAACAGAGATGCTCTCTGTTAACACCAAGTGAGGCTCCACCGGCCAGGCCCACCTTGTCCATCTCCGTCTTGAAGCTGACGTAGATGTCGTTGCTCTTGGACAGAGTGGTCTGGAACTCATCAAACTTCTGCGAGTACAGGGTCAGCTGTGGACGGATGGATAGACGGACAGAGAGGGGGACACAGATACAGAGAGACAGGGAGGGGGAGAGAGCCAGGGAGAGGTGGAGAGAGACAGAAACAGAGAGACAGGGGGAGAAACAGAGACAGGGAGAGAGGCAGGAAGAGGTGGAGAGAGACAGAAACAGAGAGACAGGGGGAGAAACAGAGACAGGGAGAGGGAGAGAGCCAGGAAGAGGTGGAGAGAGACAGAAACAGAGAGACAAGGAGAGAGACAGACACAGAGATGAGGAGATACACACGGTAAGACATATAGACAATAAGACAAACAGTGAGTCAGTTAAGTTTGTTAACATCGTAACATAGATGTTTAAATTACATCGGCCTCATATTCAATGTGTAAAATAACATGATTAAACATAAATGAAAATATTCTGATTTCAACACCAAGAACATTTGATTTGCAGACCGGTAGGATTTACAGTGGACCAGGAAGTGTTAATGGATGGTAGGTCGTCATAGTGACGTGATGCTAGTGACAGTGATGCTGCTCATAACGATAATTGGAACGCAGACTGTCAGGGAACTCTACACCGGCTCATTGGAATCTAAAGGTGAGAGGCTGAGGGTGCAGGGGGGAGGGAGAGAGTGGGAGTGAAGGTGACATGGAGGAGATTTTGGGAGAAGATGGAGATAGTGAGCGATAGGGAGAGTGAGATGTTTGTCTAGCGGAGGATGGGCTGCAAGGTTTTGCAGGTTCCATTCCATCAGCCGCCAAACAGGAAGAGCATGGCACTGTTCTACATGAATGCTATGGTTCTAGTCTGGACTCCATAGATCCATAACCATCCCTTTTCAAAGCTCATTGTGCTTGAACCACTGGAGAATTTTATGTTTTTTTTTTACACATTTCAACAACGTGAGACTTTTAGTTTTAAACCATTGATATTTGTCACAGATGGTTCGATAAAAAACAATCAATCAAAATTCATATTTGACCAAAGTGTCTCTGAGTACCTTGAAAAGTACTAAACACATTGTATTATCATTAATATTAACAGTTGAATACTAGAATCAAAGGAAAGTGTCCAGTAAAAGTGTTTTTACAATTTCAATACTTGCGTGACGTATCGACGTAAACCTTTATCTGGCACTTTATTTAATTTATCTTGTACTGTTGCTGCTATGTGAATGTTGAGGAACAAAGCCTAAGATTTTTTACTCTTGTGTACTGTACAATAAGATGTGATAAAAGTGATTCTGATCCTTATTCTGATAGTCACCTGGGTCTGCATGACAGTCCCCTGCTCTTTCAGTTCCTTAGTCTGCAGTTTCCAGTGTGCGGCCTGTACCAGTAACTGGTTAAAACAGAGTAGAGAGAGAGGGAGAGGGAGAGGTGGACAGAGAGTGCGAGACAGGGTCATTACCTTTTTCTTCATGGTCAGCTCCTGCTCCTTCAGAGTGAAGCATTTCTTTGTTTTGTCAATAGCCTCCCTAAGCAACTACAGTGACAGAGACAGTAGAGTCAACCAGGGTTAGCCTGCGCTAGCACGGCGTTAGCATAGCATCACAGCAGCATCTGGTGCAAGGTCAACACCACCACCACCAGCAATCAATATCAATGATGCATTCACACGCTAAAGGATTCTTATCTAGGAGGAACGTAGGATCAAATAACGACAAACAGCAGCCATATATTATCGATTCATGAAAGAAAATTAAACATTTGTATATATAATAACCTAAAGATTTGTAACTCACATGCAAATGCGATGGTGTGATTAATTCTGGGATTTGAACTTTCAAATTAAACTGCCAAACATGTATGACTGTATATCCACTGCAAATTAAAAGTTTATCATAGAACATAAAAAATATTTTGGAATGCAGTGAAGTGTCATGCTCTACTCTGACCACTGGGGTCCGCTACTGAGCACTCCAGCAGAATAACTCACATATTCCTTCTCCCTGCGGTGCTTATCCTCTGCCTCGGCTAGCAGGGCATTAGCCTGCTCTAGCTTAGCCTCCGCTAGCTTATGCTGGAGCTCACGGTGGTGGTTCACTTTCTCCAAAGTCTGCAGAGAGAGAGAGAGAGAGAGAGAGAGAGAGAGAGAGAGACACAGATAGACAGACAGACAGACAGACAGACAGACAGACAGACAGACAGACAGACAGACAGACAGACAGAGAGTAGAGATATATAGAGAGGCAAGAGAGCGAGACAGAGGGAGATAAAAATAAAGGATGGAGAGAGGTTGGGAGAGAAAGAGACAGACAGAAAATGAGAGGGAGATGAATAATACATAGAGGAACAGAGACAAAAAGGAATCAAATAACAGCAAAATAGACCGAAAAGGAAGTGACATAAAGAAACAGAAAGAGGGGGAGGGGGACCCCAACTCTGATCAATAAAACTATTAATTAAAAAGATTAAACTTATGTCAATTAACATGGTTCCCCTCCTTACAAACCAGCTCCCCCCCCCACTCCCCATGCTGACCCTTGACCCCCCGCTCACCTCCTCCCTCTGCTCGTACTGGTGCATCAGGCTCTCCAGCTTTTCGGCCAGGTTCTTGTTCTCCTGGCACAGCTTGTTGTTGCGCCCGCTGTACTGCTCGATCTGCACCTGGATGTCGTTCAGCGTGCTCTGGAAGTGGCTGCTCACCTCCTTCCTCTTCTCCTCGTCCTCCCGGCACCGCCTCAGAGTCTCCTCCTGGTGGGGGGGGGGGGGGGGGGGGGGAAGGAGCAATGCATTGGGTGGGGGCGACGTGTCAGAAAAACTGGGCTACTTTGCACCCTGAGGTGAACGGAACCCATCGCAGCACTTTGCTTTGGCCGCCATTTTGTCTCAGCGAGCACGGAAATGTAAAGCTTGTTTTCGATACACCGGGGCCTTTAGTCTCTCTCTAGCCCCTGCTTGTGTGTGTGTGTGCGGTTGGGGGGGCCCACCTTGAGGGTCTTGTTGTGTTTCTGGAGCTCCCGACAGAGGCCCTCCAGCTGGCTGCGGGCGAGGACCCCACGCTGGTGCTCTGAGCGCAGCTGGTCCCGCTCCCGCTGCATGCGGGTCACCTTCTGCTGCAGCACGCCCAC
>NC_044068.1:17322082-17344582 GCF_902167405.1 Gadus morhua
CATTATGGTGTCAAACTCATGTCAGGCTGTCAAGCCGCAAGCGCATCACTTAATATTGCGGCCGCTCAGGCAGCTACCGCTAGCCACCGCTAGCCACCGACTTTTAAGGGACAATTCCGGTATTTTGAACATTGAGCCCCCTTTCTGGTTTGTCTAGGATGAAATAAGAGTGATTACCAACAAAATTGTGACTGTAGCTTCTGCTGAAAGAAGCTTCTCAAAATTAAAATTACTGAAGACCTACCTAAGGTCAACGATGAGTCAAGAACGCCTCAATGGGCTTGCACTGATGAGCGTCAACCAAGAGGTCGCAAGTCAGATATCATTTGATGATACCATCAACACATTTGCCATGAGGAAGTCTAGAATTGTCAAATTCTAATGCTGCGTCACTTTGAAAGGTCAATAGAAATGCCCGATACAACTGCACTTTTGTTCGTAGAGTGTATGTTTAATAGTTAAACTGGCACACAAGTGTCCATTATAGTGTTCTTTTACTGTGTGTTTTTTTAAGTTTATAACATTCTTTGTAGCATTTTTGTATATATTTGCATATTTTGACTTGATACTTTTGGCTTATTTTTACTTGTATGTTTAAGTGTTTATGAATGTATATAGGTCATTTAAAATAATTAAAAAGAAAATGTTCTGAAACATTTGTGTTTGTTGTCCATGCATCACACATTTATTTGCAATGTAGTATAGTGGAGCTATAATTGGGTGAAAAAGCTGCAAGCAAAGAAAAGGTAAATCAGTTAATATGCGTCTTAAGTGATGTTTAATATAGCAATGTCAATAAACAGGGCAACGCTCGGCTCGCTATTTGGGGGGGGGGGGGGGGGGGGGGGGGGGGGGGGGCGCAAAACTCAATCTCGCCTAGGGCTACAAAAGGGCCAGAACCGGCCCTGTGTGTGTGTGTTTGCTTTTGCCTGTGGCATGTTTGCGTTTAATTGTGTGTGTATTTGTGTGGTGGTTTGTGTGTTCCAGCACCTGTTGGCGTTTTACACAACTGAAGAGACGTGGGTTCATCAATGTGAATCAATGACTCTTTGCTTACCTTAGAGAGGGAGAGTGAGGGAGAGGAAGGGAGGGGGAGCGGGAGGGAAAGGGGTTGGAAGGAGGAGCGAGAGAGGGTCATGGAAAGAGGGAGAGAGAATACGAGTGAGAGGTATGTGAGGCTAAGAGAGACGGAGAGAGAGAGCGTGCAAGATAAGAAATGATGGGGAGAGAGAGAGAGCTAGAAATTGAGAGAGAGAGAGCGAGAGAGAGAGAGAGAGAGAGAGAGAGAGAGTGATAAAAAGAGATAGGAAGAGAAGGACAGTTTTATTAATGAAAGGGAAGAAAGAGTATCATTTCAAGTCATTAAGCAGACATTTGTATTCAAAGTGACTTACAGTGAATTCAGAATCACAATGTAATAAGCAGATAGGGTCTAGGTCGGTTCATCTTTCTCATGGACGACTACAGGTCAGGCTTTAGTCTGCCAGGCTGTGGACATTGGACATTGAACCAAGAACCTTTCAGTTGGGAGCTAGTTTCTTTCTACTTTTCTTTCTACTTTTCTCTCTTCCTTTCCATCGGTATTTCCTTTCATCTAAACGCCTGTAGAGCGGCTCTGACACGAGTGTGATGACCAGATGGTGTCCCGGCCAGCTGGATGTCACTCCAGACGTCAGCGGAGGGCGAGGAGTGGCCCCTCGGTGGCCGTGGAGACACACTAGAGTAGAGCCAGGGGTGCAAGCAACCTATGGCTAGAGGGCCCTTCAGCAGGGAGTCTCTGGAGTGCATCTGAAAAGATAGCTCGGAAGACACTCCGCCTCATGAATCACATCATCTGAGAGACTTTCGGTCACACGTGGCTGCGAGTGCATAGCAGCCCTTCTGCAAGTACCTACTTCTGAATGGTAGAAGAAAATCGATGCTTTGCAAACAACACTGTGGAGAGACAGATGTTGGATAACAGAGAGAACGGGGAGAATGAGGGAGAAATAGATATCATAATGATTGGCAGGTAGACAACGGTGCTGAAACACCCATCCTTGTTTCTTTTAACCCCCCCCCCCCCCCCCCCTTATCTACAAACAACAGCCGATCCGGTGGGAAACACCCAAAGAGATCCGGCACAAAACCTGGCGTCTGTCAATATCTGAGGGGGCTCATGAGGTCATGTTGCTCCGAGCGGGCCTGGAGATCTAACACAACACCAACCTCACCCCGCTCCCAGCACCAACACTTAACAGTATCCAAAGCTATTCTCTCCCACTGAGCTGGATGCAGCCCTCTGCCAGGTGATAAGACAATCAGGCTGACAGCTTCTCTTCCAGGGAAAGACTGACAAACAATGCACCCTGGCATGCGCTGCCTTTGTCTGAAGTCACCCCAACGGGAAGAGAGAAAATTACTGTTGTTCAGTTTTAGAACAGCTACTGAAAAACAGACGACAATGAACCAGCCCGCTTTCCAACATCCGGCTTGTTTGTGTTGCGGCAAGCATGGACACCGACAGTGTTATACATCACCATTGTTATGTTGGTCTATTTTTATGCCGCATACGTTATCCGTCATTTATATTTTGACTTTGTTCTGGAATAATTTGAAATACTTCCTGCGCTAGTAATGTTACTTTAATGTAGACTACTGTGTGCAATGCTCATCACAGAAGAAAGATATATACTTAAGTAACACCTTTATACATCGACAATCAACGTGCAAGGTGTAGGTAAAGGTATATGTTATATTTCTTACCAATAACAGTTCATGAGGCTTTGACAGACGATTCACCTTGATCCCCCGGAAAGACAGCGGAAGAGGTGAACTATGGGTGTGTGTGTGTGTGCCATGGCAAAGGGAAGTGCGTGCCAACACAAACAGAGTTGTGTTGGCAGAGTCCACTTTGATGCCCTTTTCTGACGTCCCTTTGGGAATGCATGGACAGGCCGTGCTTTTTGAGGATCTCTGCTTCACTGCAGAGTTGGCCTCGTGAGGACCTTGACACCTGGAATGTTTGACAAACAACTACTTAGACCAGGGTAAATGTCTGCCAAGGACATTGTGGTAGCAAACACTCCTGAGACCTCTTATGTGGGAGAGTGACTGATAAGGCCTTAAAAAGACAACACTGGTGTCCTTGATTCATCTCACAACTACTCTGTTCTGTTTCTATTTAGACTGTTTACACTTGGTATTTATGAATGATGTATGAGGTAAAAATAACGGCTCATACCTAGTACGTTGGCAAGACCCTTATGAAGACTTTCACATTTAAGAGGGATATATAAGTCATTGCGATGATTTAGACATATTCTCTTTGAAAAAGAGGTCAAAATGACTATACTCAGACTTGTAGATTGGGCACTTATCTTTGGCAGGGACTTTGGTGGATTCCCCATTGGACTGGTATGTCTCACAGTGACTTATGATGAAGTCAGAAAAACAGTTGAGACGTAGTATTTGGATAGGGATTCATGAGGTCATAAAGAATCCGACCAGGCCATATCATTGACAGGGACTTTTAAGCTTTTATCCACACACAGCTATTTACACACTTGCAAAAGTTATTGTTTGTGTAACAGACAGACCAGCCTCTTTCCTTGCCTTCCTCTGTGATGATGAAGGGAAGCTGATGGCTCAACCGTTTCCTCATGATATCTCTGTGTTTAGCTACGGCTTATGACAGAACCTTATATCTTGGGGAGGGACTGAGAAGGTCCCTCTTGGTTTGTATATTTACAAGTAAATCCATTTGGTGATTTCAAACGTTTCCCATCTAATTGCATATTGGATTTAAAACTTTGTGAAACTCTCGTTCCCTACATCCCATTTGCAAATCATTTGTACATTTCATCACAGTTCTTATGCAACACACGGACACACCAATCTTCACGGGCGGAGTCAGGAGGCGGGTATCAACAACAAAGGCACAGCGAAGCATCCCTTGTGGAAGACGAATGCGCCCTGGAACGATGAGGCCCGAGCCAATGTGGTCGTAATGCGTGACCGGACACCCCTCAATGGGGTTTAGGTGTAATTGGCTTCTGGGGGCCATCAAACCTATGGCTTTAATCCCAGGCTTTTGGGTACATGGACAGATTGCCCGGAGACTCATTCTGATGCAAAGACAAACAAAAGTTGATCCGTAGGTAATAGACGCCTTCAGACACACGACCCTTTAGAGTTCTTTGCATCTGCAGGGGGACACAAAGTCACATTTCAAACACTTCAACGACAATCAATGGCATCATTCGTAATAAAATTGAGTGTCCAAATGTTAAAATTAAATAAATAACCTAAAGAGCAAACAACACTGAAAAGCCTGATGGCCTGCTGTTGTAAAGCGTGCTCTTTTTTCATGTCTTCCTACATGGTCAGCAGAAGCCTGAAGGCAGAGTGGCTTATCTGGCACACATTAAACACCACGACAGATTATGGATTTACCTGCCGATAATACTGACCATTATTAATTCATGAAGTCCTTTGTGTACAGCATTGCCGTTTGTTGCTGAGCTATGATCCTGTGCTCGTTTATTAGAATCACACTGACTCTTTCGTGCCGGGTTGGCACACTGTGCATACTGCATACATATGTTTCAGTGTAGGAAATAATTGTTCATGTTCGACAGGGATCAATTGTTTGCAGGTGCATACAACTTGGTTAACCCATTCCCTGTGTCCAACAAAGATTGCTAGGATAATATGGTGCACGATGCTACTACTTTTAAGTGCCAGGGCGTACGACATACAATAAGTGCGTACATTAAGCTCCAGAACGTACAAACATACAATAAGTGTGTAAGAGGGGGTGTTTTGAGTAAGGGAGGAGGGGAGGTGGGGGGTAAGGAGGGAGGCTATGCAGAGTCCATGGGAACACCTAAAGGAGAAATATTATGGTGTTTTCCCAACAAGAAAAAGTACTATGTGAGTTCAAGAAAACATGTTTTTCAAGCTTTTTGCTGGGAATAGCCTTGAGGAAAAAAAAATCTCAACCGCTATTCCCGTCTGTTTCAGACCCTTCAGAATGCGCTGTTTCTGGTGTCTGTATCTTTATTGCAAATGAGCTGTTGCTGATTGACCAATGAGCTGTCGGAGTGACCCCAGCATGGAGGTGAAGTGATTGTTGCCGTTTGCGGACTCCCGGAGCTCTATATCTAAATGACATAATATTACATTATAATAATAATACAATATATAGGCATCTTTATAATATAATGTCTAATATCATGGCCAAAAGCTATGTCCTCCCCGGATGATATTATGAATCATAAAGACTGCGTCTGACGTCTCTGGTTCTTCCACAACAAGTAAAGACTCGTAGTGGGGGTTATCTCGGCCATGGCTGAGAAGCGTTGGGGGAAGGAACTTTGACGGAGGCTTTGACGGAGGCTTTCACTCTCTGAAGTCCGGGGTTGTACTTGGAGCTGAGCTGCCGGACTGCCGCCGAGCTCCCCCACCGGAGATGCCGGACTGCCACCGAGCTCCCCCGCCTTTGGGGGAGCTCGGTGGCAGTCCGGCAGCTCTGCCAGACTCCCTGCCAGGCAGTCACATGCCAAACTGACACATATCCAGTTTTGCAGGGAATCTCCCTGCTTATGAAATGCGCAAACCCCTCCGCCCAGCGCTCGTCCGCTGGTCCACAAAATCTTATCTATGCTCTGATTGGAGGGGGTGGGGAAGTGGGGGGTGATATTCAAATGTGCCCCCTTCCTACGTAAGAGGGGGCACTGAAACTGACTCGCTCGTTTGGTAAATGTAGGCGAGGTACTTTCAGAAATACTTATCTCACTCAAGAAATAATGTACAGACTTATTTCAAAGTTTGTATGTGTGTGGGAGCACCAGAGACCCAAAAAAACACCCCAAATCCCAGGAAAAAGGTTTGTTTTCGTTATATGTCCCCTATAACAAGTGAGCCTCTTGCGGAAGCATGTGAGCGACTCCGCAGTCATGACATGGGTAGGGGCCTCGTTCCACCACTGCGGTGCCAAAATAGAGAAGAGTCGAGACTTTGCTGTGCGACCTTTGCTTGCTCTCTGTGATTGCGGTGCCAGGCATCCAGCTGAGGTAGTTGAGAGGAGCACTCAAGCTGGGGGGGTTTGTGTGAAAGTGTATGAATTAATGTACATATATATGTGTGTGTGTGTGTGTGTGTGTGTGTGTGTGTGTGTGTGTGTGTGTGTGTGTGTGTGTGTGTGTGTGTGTGTGTGTGTGTGTGTGTGTGTGTGTGTGTGTGTGTGTGTGTGTGTTTCTACACATATATGTGTTTGTATGTGTGTGCTTCTACACATATATGTGTTTGTATGTGTGTGCGTATGTTTGTAAGTCTAAGTATGTTTGTGATGTGTGTGTGTGTGTGTGTGTGTGTTTGTAAGTATGCGTTTGTGTGTTTGTGTGTGTGTGTGTGTGTGTGTGTGTGTGTGTGTGTGTGTGTGTGTGTGTGTGTGTATGTGTGTGTGTGTGTGTGTGTGTGTGTGTGTGTGTGTGTGTGTGTGTGTGTAAATATACAGGTGTGTGTTCATATGCGTTTGTGTTTTTGTATGCCCCACCAATGACGTCTCACAGAACTCTGGTCACCTGACCCCACTTCTGAATAACACTTCCATGTATTCTGTAATGTTCTTGCGTCTCCCCAAACCCTAAACATTATCCAATCCAATACGAGAAGCAACAGACTGACTTTGTATGAGCTGTGGAGTACCAATACAATACCAATTCAATTTACAGTAAGAAGACACTATTATCAAAAGAGGCTTGCAGTGAAGACATGTTATCAAGAAGCAGTAAGGGGCGGGGAATATCTGGAGAGGGGGGGACTGATAAACCTTGCCTGATAATGTGTTTGTTCCATCTTAAAGGTTTGTTCAATTTAAAATGTAAACCCTGATGTATGGACTGCAGAGTAAACATGTCCCAGGGGAAGGAAATCAATCCTCTTAACGATCCACTCTCCGCTGAAGGAGAAATATTGGCTACCTATAGAGGCTTCGAAAGTAAACATGATGTGTGTGTGTGAAAACATTTTGTGTGTTAGTGTGTGAGTGTGTGTTTGTGTGTGTATGTGACTACCACAAGTGTGTGTGTGTGTGTGTGTTTTGAGTACTTGTCTGTATAAAAGGCATGTTCGTCACCCCTTCTCCACTCCTGCCCTATCCTCTTCTCCCCTCCTCTCTTTTCCTCTCCTTTCCTCTCCTCCTCCCTCCTCTCCTCTCCTCCTCTCCTCTCCTCTAATCTCCTCTCCCCTCCCTTCCTCTCCTTTCATTTCCTCTCCTCTCCTCTCCTCTCCTCTCTCCTCCTCTCCTTTCTCCTCCTCTCCTCTCCCCTCCCCTCCTCTCCTTTCCTTTCCTTTCCTCTCCTCTCCTCTCCTCTCCTCTCCTCTCCTCTCCTCTCCTCTCCTTTCTCCTCCTCTCCTCTCCCCTCCCCTCCTCTCCTCTCCTAGCTCATGTGTTATTTAATCACGGCGCACTTCATTCTGCGAGTGGACAGCTGTGGGATTAGAAGGTCTCTCTAGACCGCCGGTGAATATGGATGTTCTCCGGACATCTTAGAAGGTTAGCACCCTGCTCCTCAGAGGGAGAGCGAGACCGGGGTCAAAGGGGGTTCACCATACATGCAGCTCGCCCACGCACATCCATCCTGTGACATTTACTACATATGTACCGTGCGCTGGCTTCCAGTGATTTTATCCAAATCGACTCCCAGGGAATACTTTGAAATACATGTCATTACAGGAGCAGGTAAGCGTCAGGGCAGCTTGCAGAAGGATGGTTTAAAGGCGTGTGACTCATGACCGGTCTTTCGACATGGTGAATACTGGAGCAAACAGTCCGAATGACGCATCCAACATAAAGCTGTAGGGGCCTGTAAATCTGGGGGAACTGCAGTTCTTGAAGCGCACACACACTAGACACAAGATACTGGGCTACTGGAAACAGCATGGCAGTCGCCAAGGTGCGACCACTGGCCAATTATAATTCATGAGAAGGAATGGTGCATTTATCTAACCTTTCCCTCCGTGGACCATCAAATCTCCTCCCTCATTCTCTCTCCAGGTCTGCGCATCACCTTTGTCCTGGGCAGCCTGTTTTGGACACCCACGCTTGTGCCCTGAAGTCCATATTTTGAGATGTCCTACCCCTGTCTCTGTCGGTAAAAAGTAGATAGAAAAAATGCACTTCAAGCTTAGCCGAGGTCACCGCAAACGGCCTGAGAAATACCGGCTTACATTAAACATTGAACCTCCTTTACTGGCGGGAGGATGCCTGCCTTGGAAAATACAAAAAAGGTTGAAACCCTATCTCTGTGAATAACGTCGGCTACACAAGACACACTCCAGTAGAGAATAGCCCTAAGGTCTCTTAACTTTTGCTGAATGCAATATTGAGGATGAAATACAAGTTCACCTGAGGTACAGTGAGCCATTGAAATGATTAAAATGCAAGAATGGCTATGAATGAAAGCCTACATTACCTGTGTGTGTGTGTGTGTGTGTGTGTGTGTGTGTGTGTGTGTGTGTGTGTGTGTGTGTGTGTGTGTGTGTGTGTGTGTGTGTGTGTGTGTGTGTGTGTGTGTGTGTGTGTGTGTATGTGTGTGTGTGGGTGTGTTTGTGTGTTTATGTTTCGGTGGGTATTTGTGTCTTACTGTAGATAATAATGTGAGAATGCCTGTTTGTTTGCTTGAGTGTATGGCTGTTTGCTCAAGCATGCGTGCGTTAGTCTAACACGCTGCCCATGCATGGCTCCTGGCTCCTCTAGTTTGACGTATCGTAATGTTTTGTCATGTACCCAGTCAGCTCTCCTAAGCCTTTAAAACAAATTCTGCACAGATTCCACTTCATCCTTAAAGGTGTAGTTCGGAATTTTGGACATAGGGCCTGATTCCCAAGTTAGCCATGGCGCTTTATCATTGGAGACAGTTTTCAACACATTTCATTCAGTCCTTCTAGTTGCAGAGTTCACTCGTGCTAGGCTAGCGCAAGGCAACGGGCAATACTAGCCTGCTAATAAAACAGTCTTACCCACTCCACAGTACACCCGAGGCAAATCAACTATAACGCCAGACGGTCGATGTAAATGTCTGTGTTGATAGAATAATGTTAGAAATAAAAGCAACCTTGCATTGCATTGCATTGTGAGGAACTAGGATATATTCCGCTGCTGCTGAGAAAGTAGTCTCTCAAAATGCGATGATTCATGCGATGCAAGGTTAATTTTATTTCTAACATTATTCTATCAACACAGACATTTACATCTATAGTATGGCATTATGATTGATTTACCTCGGGTGTACTGTGGAGTGGGTGAGACTGTTTTATTAGCAGGCTAGTATTGCCTGTTGCCGTGCGCTAGCCTAGCACGGGTGAACTCTGCAACTAGAAGGACTGAATGAAATGTGTTGATCTCCAGTGTCTCCAATGATAAAGAACACCAAGGCTAACTTGGGAATCTGATTCTGAACTAGCCCTTTAAAGGTACGGGCCCCTTGGTGAGCGCGCTGCAGCCTGCTGAGGCCCCTGTCTCCACAGGACTGGAGCGTGGGCTCTAAGATTATGGGAGTCATAATCCCAAGTAAATGTTTTACTGATTAAAAAGTAATGAAACTTCGGACATCTTTGCCACTAACTGTACTTTGTCATCCCTTCCCTCCTGTTCAGCAGACAAAACAGCCCAACATTCAGAAATCTCTCCAAAGGCTTTTCTACTCCAAGGAGAGCCGTAGAGGACACATTTTTGGAGTTAAATTACAACCTGTTCATAATTTGGCCATTTAAAGCGATTTCGCACATAAAAATCCTACATGAAGTCTCTTTAATCAGCTCCATAAAATCACCAGGTAAAGTACGAACGTTAAGTCCGTAATATGTGTGGACTGCCTTCCAGTTCATCAGCAGAAAAGTAAAGATATAAAAGTTAATCAGTACCGATAAATATTTAACCAAAGAATCAAATGGCAGGCTTCCTTCTGGGTCTGTGAGTGTGACTCTGGACACTTTGGAGGGCTGGAACGATGTGATGTGTGAGCTAGTGGAACAAATTCATTGCGATGCTGCCGGTCGTAACCCGGGGTGGGTTGTGATGGTCCATAAACCCTGCATCAGACTCAACCAGCTGAGGCTGCTGAAACCAGCCATCTTCCACACAGGCCTGCCTTAACCTGCCGTTGGGCCTGAAGGGTTTCGTAGGCCCCCTGAGATGGGGATTTTACAATGTAGATGTCTAAATTATTTTCCGACATTTTGCCGTTGTCGACGGGGGGGTGGGGGTGGCTGGGGGGTTGGATGAGAAATCCTGACAGGGGGGGGGGGGGGGGGTGAGACGACTGTTGCTGTGGTGTCAAGGGGCCACTGGGCCCAGCTACCACTAGTGGCCCTCTTTTTTCTTGGCTCACGATAGGCCTCTGATCTTTGTAAGCCCAAAACAAAAAATCACATTGTCTTGGGCCCTGCTGATCGGGGGCCTATCATGGGCCAGTATTAAGATATATACATATATATATATATATACATTTAAATATATACACATATATATAATATTTTTTTACTGCAGCTCATGATAGGCCCGATCGGTGTAGGCCCTGGGGCTTCGTGCATTAGCCCGTGGATTAGGCGGCCTTGCTTCCACACACAGCAGTACATATTCCCTAACACCAAATTGAGGCTGGAACCGTAGTCTACACATACACCTAAACATTTCAGATAGGACAGAGTATAAGCTTCACCCTAGGAGAGGAAAAGGAATATCAAAATGGAAACGGAGAGCTACAAATTAAGGTGTGTTCAACAAAGCTCAACTAAAACATGGGCCGGTGTTTAAACCCCTCAATGTGAATAGCCACTATAGACTGTTGTCCTTTCGCAACCACAGTACCCACATTACCTTATTTGGGCGGGACACTGACATCACACTCTGGTGATGTCTTATGAGAACATGATGTCGCTGGTCTTGAACCTGTGCTGCCTGCTGCTTAATGTTCCTGTGTGTGTGTGTGTGTGTGTGTGTGTGTGTGTGTTTAGTGCATCAACTTCAGCATTAATTGGCCGCCTCCGTTGAGTAGAGTTTTGGCCCGGCGCCCGTCCGCAGGTTTATCCAGACGTGCATTAACTGATTACATCACCGTCAAATAATATCTGTCATCAATTATAATTGGAAAGATCGGTGTAGAGGAATCAAACATTTTCATGACCGATTTTGTGGGTAGGGTAATTGTTCATCCATCATTCTTTAAGTGCATTGGTTGGAAAGTTACATCTGTATGGTGTGAGTTTAAACCATAAGCAGGTCATATGTAATGCGGGCCGATATTGGCTCGGACTGAACTCAAAAGCTAACATCATAACTTCATAGCATCTGTTTCCACATGGGCTCTTTCCCCTGAGACAAATATGATGGAAATACGGCGTAATCCAGTATTTTACTTCATTGGTTTAGTGGCATTGTCCATTCAAAGTATTTTACCTCTTTTCCCAGGAAGTAAATCTCTGATTTGGAATTTTCCTTGTGGATGCAGTCATATCCATATGGACGTGTCCTGTTTGAGAAGCAGGGCCGTACTACCCTGGGAACCAGATTAACCTGCGTGCTCAGGTTGTATTTGCCCTGGCAGACGGTCTGGCCTGCCTCCAGTCTAGACAGTTGCCCAGCCGCCCTTGATCTGGGTCGGGCCAATCACAACTGTTCATCTCATATGGGCGGGGTTGTCACGATGAGAGGACCGATATTGCTGATGTAGAAGGATATGAGGAATCCGCTATCGGGAGAATATTAAAAGGACTGGATGTTGTGTATTCTGTAAAGGGAGATCCAACATCTGCACTTAAAATGTTGATAAGAAAGGTTTGCCGTAATTCCGTCTGTGAAGATGCAACGTGGCGACAGAGTTCTGCTTGGAATAATCTGCCTCTGTGGGTTTACATGTACGCAGCCATGCACGTACACACACACACACACACACACACACACACACACACACACACACACACACACACACACACACACACACACACACACACACACACACACACACACACACACACACACACACACACACACACAAATTGCATGCTTCTGTCCCTGACCTATGCCAAACTTTAGCTATCTGCTTTGTATGCTTATACTCCTGATGGGGGCGCTACAGCATCCATTTAAATTTTGAAAATTAAAAAAATGCAAACAAACCTAACATGCTAAAACGTTGCAAATTTCATTAAACTGTAGCCACAATAGAGCAGAAACGTTTTGATGCTTTGATTTGGCAGCAATTTGAAGTCCATTCTATTTTTTCCGAAAATGAAAAACTTCTTAAACCTGTCACCTCCCACATTTATTATTCAATGGGAGCCAACCTCACAACACTTTATCTCGAGACTTCCACAAACTTCCACTTCCATAATCCAGATTTTTGATTTATCAAAAATTGATCCCACAGTACATTTAAATGTTTTACTCTATACAGTAGTGTAAACCAATACTTCAAATTCTTGCAAACTAAATCTCTGATATTCATGCAAATAAATCCCAACATTTTGAAGTCGCTGTAGATTTACTGTGCAAAATTCCAGAAGATGATCTCAAAAGGAGATTTTCTTTTAAATGTTTGAATTGTGTTCTCGTCTAAGCCATGGCAGTCGATGGAAAATAGAGAATCTTTACACATCACTTTGTCACGTATGGAGCAATAACTGGCATCTCTATGTTGTCTAGAGTCTCGGCAAAGTACACACATTCTCCCAATAGGCTATAGAGACCACATGTTTGTCATTTGTCTCCTATTCCTGCTCTATAAACCCTTTCTGCGCACTTCTTCATAGTTTAAATTGGCCTAACCGTCATAAATAGATTGACCTTAAGGTCTCCTGGGTTGTTATGAGGCCTTGGAGGAAAGAGGGGCCGACTGGGTAACCTGGAGGTCGCTGGTTGGCATCTCGGCACAGAGTAGAGAGTTTTGGTTGTGAAAGGAGGGTGGCTGGTGTAACATTTACGGTGCCCTTGTCTGCCCAATGTGTCCTTGAGCAAGGTACTTAACCCTGAATTGTTCAATAGTTTCAATTGGCTTAGCCTTTATGTGTAGTTTGACCTTTCGGGCTTCTGAAGACAAATACTTTAAATTACTATTATTCAAGTGTTTTCTTCACCCGTTAGCCTAAAAGTGTTTTTTTTCCTTTTCCTCCTAAAAATGCTCGGCCCCGATCCTTGGATCCATCCATTATCAGCTATGATCTTTGAATTGGTATTGGTACTTGAGGCTTTCCCAGCCTTAAGATGTTTATAAATTCTTGCCATGGCTTAGACAGTCCTCACTTTTGATAAGCTCACACAAAAGGTTTAACTTATGTTTTCTAAAAGCCTCACCTAATGAATTGCAACATTGTTTGTGTGTCTATAGAGTGTTAACTATTATTAACACATTATGAATAGTTAGGGGTAGATTTATGAATTCTCTTTCAAAGCGTTAATATTTTTTACTGATGATGAATGCATTACTAATGAGTATGTATGAACATGCTTTTTAAATCAGGGATTCAGTATTTACTACTACCTTACTAATGCTTAAAAATGCCAGTTATTCGACATTCAACATTTTATTTATTAATTATTATTTTTATTTATGTATCAGAGGATTCTGACCAAGGCGACTCCCAGTGATCCCAGATACATTAATGAGCAGCTATACTAGTTAGGACAACTTGCTATAGGATACAGGGTAGACCAGGGACGTTGGGGATCGTACCCAGTATCATTTGGCTGGGAGATGAGCCACTGCACTATCCTGAGACCATCACTGTTGATATCGCTTCAAACACATCGGCCACATCGATGACCTCCATGACACACCCTGAATTGAGTTGGAAAAACAAAACAATTACTTTTTGTGTACTCTCTGGGTGTGTCTGTGCCCACATCACAGGTTGTCAGTGAAAGCCTGTGATGTGGGCATTCGCACAGCCAGCTCTTTGTGTGTGTGTGTGAATTGTGTGTAGTTAAGTACAAAAACACACACGTGCATGCCGCCAAGAGCTCTTCTCACCCCTTAGTGTGAAGAGCAGAATGTGTCTCCCCAGTTTGAAACATCTAACAACCTTGAGAGCTTTCGTTCATTTATTCATTCATTGTACAGCCGAACTAGCAGAATATTACCTTACTTTGGCTGTGTTCGTGTGTGTGTGTGTGTGTGTCCCCCTGGGGGGAGACACGTTTGTTGAGGGGGACGACGACGACACGATTGTAGGGGGGGGGGGGGGGGGGGGGGCGACACGTTTGTTGAGGGGGGGGGGGGGGAGACACGTTTGTAGGGGGGGGGGGGGGGGGCACGCTCGACAACGAGAGTTGGTTTTTATTGAACGCTCGACAACGAGAGTTGGTTTTTATTGAACGAGACTTCAACACGGAACAGCTGCACGAAACGATGGTCACGTCACTCTCGGTGACGGTGTCGACAACAATGAACACACGAACAATGTTAATAGAACAACACACAACTACATAACATCCCGAACCCATTAACCCCACTTAATCCTAACAACAAAACAAGTTAACAAAAGCCCCTTTTGTCAACTGACAACCCCAATTCCCAGAATCCCCCGCGGCTCCGGAACACGGCGTAGCCTATATTAATCTTTATTATCTGAATGGGAAATGCAATATTTTAGGAGAGATACACCATTAAACGCGTTTCTAATGACATTTCTAGCGAGAAATGTACATTTTCCTTACATAATCTTCAGTCAGTGAATGTGTATGATCTTTATTAATCTTTATTATCTGAATGGGAAATGCAATATTTTAGGACCGATTCACCGTTAAACGTGCTTGTAATAACATTTCTAGCGAGAAATATACTTTTTACTTGCATAATCTTCAGTCAGTGATTGTGTCTGATCTTTAGTTTTATAGTTATTAGGATTTGATCGGCTCGCTCGCATGTTTCAACGACGTCAGGTTGTTAGGAATAGGGACGCTGCTTTCGCTAAACTAGCAGCTCACGTGCTTCCTGCGTTTGTGTTATTAAACTGTTACTTTATGTAACTTTTAATGATATCATCTTGTTAGAAACACGTATATCTGAGAGCCAACCCAGTCGCCAAAAGCATACGTTGACAGTGTACGTTTCGTGAACACTGGATTACGTCGCATTTCAACAAAAAATAGCGTGTTATACACACACACGCACGCACACACACACACACACACAAGCACACACACGCACACGCACGCACAGACACACACAGACACACACACACGCACGCACGCACGCGCACGCACGCACGCACGCACACACACACACACACACACACACACACACACACACACACACACACACACACACACACACACACACACACGCGCGCACACGGTGCATTTCGCTGCTAAAACAACAACAACAAAATATTCCCTCAAATATTATTACTAAAGAACCGTTTTCCAAAGAACGAAATGTAAACCAATGCATTCTGAATGGGAGTGTTTCTCAGATTTTTCCATGTTACACAGAACGAAATGTAAACCCATGCAAATAAAGACTTCATGGTCATAATAATTTAAATATCATTAATCTCCTGAGTGTGTTGGGTGGTATTCTATTTTTTTCAACGGGGCTGGTGCCGTCTCCTTTTGACCTTTTGACCCCAGACTTCTGGGGGAATAGCTGAATCAATTCATTAGTCAATCAGAAGCATGTAAATATCTTCCCGGAGGCGTAGGAGGACGAACAAGGTGTCCTTCAACATCTACGCTTCCAGGCGATTGCAACGGTGCCACACATGAGCATATTCGAACATGTTTAATGGTAGTAATTAGCTGTCGAAAATGGAGGCCTTAATCAATAATGAGCAGCTATTGATTTGCTTCCGGATAAAAAATTGTGATAAATGAAATGTTATTTAGCATCTGCACGTTGAGCTGAGTCCAATGACACCAAGCATGACACTCTAGCTAATGGTAACATGTATTTTACATGGTACACCTAGGTCTAGGACATGATCTCGGTGTAGCAAGAGGGCGAGCTTGATCTCATTGGACTCAGCTTAACGTGTAGATGCTAATTAACATGTAATTTGTCAAAAATCTCCATCGGGAAGCAAATCTATAGCTGGTCATTATTGATAAAGGCCTCCAAAATCGACAGCTAATTACTACCCCGAAACATATTCAAATATGATCATGTGTGGCACTGTTGCAATCGTCTCGAAACGTAGATGTCAAAGGACACCTTGTTTGCCCTGTTGCACGACCTTGAAGATATTTTCATACTTCTAATGGATTGATTCATATTTTAAGGTTCTCGGAGTGAGACTTTAAGCGGCTGCAGCAGAAGTGTTGAGACGAAAGATGATATCAAGACATTAATAGAATATTCCCATTCACATTATGATTCTTCGTCATAACATCCGACCAAACATCCTTTACATTCACCGAATGTAAAGGAAGATTATGAAAGTCCAGGCCCCCCCTTCCTGCACTCGGGGTCCGACCGGGCCAAGTTTCGGTGCGGGGGTCCCAGTTAGGCCCTAGAATATGGTATTCAAATTTCAGGGCGGTAGGACCTTCCTATCTCAAAAACTGTTTTTCCACCACATTCTGAACCATTAGGTCTCGCAGGCAACACTTCTGTAGGGGCTTTGTCCAAATGACAGTCCATTTGGGAAAACCTTTTTTCTCTATGGGCTAGAACTACAAATCTTGGATATGTCGTTCTCGGGGCCCCGAGAAATGTGTGTAAACATTTTAGCATCCCTAGCTATCTCGAAAAGGCCGGAAAAGGGGCGTGACCTCCAACAGTACAGTCACTGTACATAAGACAGAGGTTAGTTTCTAGGCCCCATTTTTTGCGGGATGGAGGTGTACATTTGTGGCTTAATGTGTGTAGACACAGCTGGCCTGTGGCCACGTCATTGAAGTCTGGGGTCAAAAGGTCAAAAGGAGCCGGCACCACGCCGCTTATGAGATAACAAAAAGTGAATCTGTATTTCTCTCATAACATTTTGTCATTATTGAAGAGAGGCCTGATTCTCAGATATGCATGTTGGACTGTTAGGGTATAGGTCTGGGAAGAACTTCAGGCCAAAATCTTGCAAGCGAGCCGCTGGGTGCAGGTGCAACGAGATGGAGCACTTGCTGAGTCATTTCCTGTAGGGCTGGAGCCACAGGTTGAAGCGTATATGCGTCCTTTGAAACCCCCTTTGATATATAAGAGACCCCAAGGTACAGTTTACTTAAATGTTCTCGCCTCAGTCACCTATTGCATCACTTCCTTTAGGGCTTCGGCCTCCTAATTGATCATTGTAGTATAATTGAATGCCCTCTTTCATATTATATGATACGTCCACCACTGGGACGTGGCAACAACTCTCAAAATCCATATTGGGGGGGGGGGGATGCTTTTGGACAGTAGGGGTGTACACTAGACATAAATAGGAAGCAAACTCAGGAGAAGGAATGACCTCTCACAAATATTTATTGAATAAATTGTTTCAAATAACCCTGCCTCGTTAAATCAATGAACTTGGTGTTTTGCTTTCAAAAATAGGTTATAGAAGAAGTCTAAACTGCAGAAAATAAAAACATCCAAGCTGCCTTAAGGATACCTCGGAATATCTGTCTATTTTTTAACCGTCGGACCCCAGTTTACGACAAAAACAACACCATTTACGGCAGCTCCTTTGCCGCGTGGTTTTTAGAGCCATGTAAGGATTAGAGGGGGCGGTCGATAGCAACCACCATAGCAACCATGACGGTCAAGTGACTGGATGCAGCCCCGTTGAAAAAAATAGAATACCACCCAACACACTCAGGAGATTAATGATATTTAAATTATTATGACCATGAAGTCTTTATTTGCATGGGTTTACATTTCGTTCTGTGTAGCATGGAAAAATCTGAGAAACACTCCCATTCAGAATACATTGGTTTACATTTCGTTATTTGGAAAACGGTTCTTTAGTAGTCTCGCAAAGCCAGACCAAACTACAGCAAGTAGTAGTAGTTCTTTAGTAATAATATTTGAGGGAATTTTTTGTTAGCGAAATGCACCGTGTGCGTGTGTGTGTGTGTGTGTGTGTGTGTGTGTCTGTGTCTGTGTGTGTCTGTGCGTGCGTGTGTGTGTATAACACGCTATTTTATGTTGAAATGCGACGTAATCCAGTGTTCACGAAACGTACACTGTCAACGTATGCTTTTGGCGACTGGGTTGGCTCTCAGATATACGTGTTTCTAACAAGATGATATCATTAAAAGTTACATAAAGTAACAGTTTAATAACACAAACGCAGGAAGCACGTGAGCTGCTAGTTTAGCGAAAGCAGCGTCCCTATTCCTAACAACCTGACGTCGTTGAAACATGCGAGCGAGCCGATCAAATCCTAATAACTATAAAACTAAAGATCAGACACAATCACTGACTGATGATTATGCAAGTAAAAAGTATATTTCTCGCTAGAAATTTTATTAGAAACACGTTTAACGGTGAATCGGTCCTAAAATATTGCATTTCCCATTCAGATAATAAAGATTAATAAAGATCATACACATTCACTGACTGAAGATTATGTAAGGAAAATGTACATTTCTCGCTAGAAATGTCATTAGAAACGCGTTTAATGGTGTATCTGTCCTAAAATATTGCATTTCCCATTCAGATAATAAAGATTAATATAAGCTACGCCGTGTTCCGGAGCCGCGGGGGATTCTGGGAATTGGGGTTGTCAGTTGACAAATGGGGCTTTTGTTAACTTGTTTTGTTGTTAGGATTAAGTGGGGTTAATGGGTTCGGGATCTTATGTGGTTGTGTGTTGTTCTATTAACATTGTTCGTGTGTTCATTGTTGTCGACACCGTCACCGAGAGTGACGTGACCATCGTTTCGTGCAGCTGTTCCGTGTTGAAGTCTCGTTCAATAAAAACCAACTCTCGTTGTCGAGCGTTCAATAAAAACCAACTCTCGTTGTCGAGCGTGCCCCCCCCCCCCTACAAACGTGTCTCCCCCCCCACCCCCCTCAACAAACGTGTCGTTGTCCCCCTCCTCAACAAACGTGTCTCCCCCCCCCCCCCCCTCCCCGGTCAACAACAGTCTCCCCCCCCCCCCCCCCCTAAACAATCGTGTCCACAATTTGCCGCAAAAGCCGTGAAACCCAAACCCCGAAACCCGCCTCCACAGCGGCACGCGTGGATACTGTAGGCGTATAACACGCTATTTTTTACGTTGAAATGCTACGTATCCAGTGTTCATGGAAACGTACACCGTAGACGTTTTTTCTTGGCGACTGGGTTGGTGTGTGTGTGTGTGTATGTGTGTGTGTGTGTGTGTGTGTGTGTGTGTGTGTGTGTGTGTGTGTGTGTGTGTGTGTGTGTGCGTGTGTGTGTGTGTGTGTGTGTGTGTGTGTGTGTGTGTGTGTGTGTGTCGCTCTCTTCTCTCTCTGTCCCACCTCTCTGTCTCCCCAGTAACCGGTGGTCACACGTCATGTCCTCCTCTCACCTTATGATTGATATTCTGAAGACGCACACACACACACACACACGCAGACAGACTCAAACACACAGAGACACACAGTTTTCTTCAGGCCATATAACAAAACCAAAATGCATCTCAATCAATTTCTATGGCGGTTCTCGGTGATATGCGTGGGGCGTAGGTGTGAATTAGAAGGCCTCTCTTCCTGGAGGGGCTCCGATAAAAAAAAATAGAAGAAAATCGGCTCCTGATTGTTTTCTCCCGTTTCGGCTCCGTGTGGAGGGGGCCATTTTGGCCTTGTGTGGGGAAGCTCATTGACCTACGGGCTATTCAAGGTCTTGTCTGATTATTTTCACTCTCCTGCAGGTGGTGGCTGCTGGAGCTTGTGGGGCGGCTGCTGCTGCTGATGGTGCATGCAGCTGATGGTGGATTCGGCTGATGGTGGATGCTGCTTTACTATCCTTAACCTCAGCCTGATGTATGTGGAATATTTTCTTTGTTCATTAATAACTTATAATATTCCTTCCTGATCCTTCACTTTGTTCTTGTTTTAAAAGTTAGATATACACGCACACCTGTTTACACATTTGTTGTTCTTGTTCCACACATGACTAACATTGTTTTATTTATTGACACCCCCTGGCTCTACTTTGCTGTTCTTGTTCACACTTACTGTATGTTTGCTTCGTTGTTCTTAGTCCTTGTTCCCACTTGTTTTTGGTTCCACAAACCTCAGCCTGATATATGTTGAGAGGATTTTTTTCTAATCACTCAGCATCTCAAACACTGGGTCCAGCTTTACATGGTTTAGTGGTCCATTTTACTTGTATTGCCTTTTTAATTGTCTCCTTTCCTCACCATCACCGTATTCCTCTCTTGTTAACACTTATATATACAATATTCATCCCTGTTCCTTCACTTTGTTGTTGTTTGGATACACACACATTCTTGTTGTCCAACCCATTGTTTAATAAAAAAAATAATATTTCATTCATCCAAGCGTAATGATATGTTATTCTTTAATATATGTGATACTTTGTGTATGGCTTAGTCTTAAAAGTATCATGGTTGTGCGGTGAGCTCCTGCCTCATCAGAATAAGTTGCCTGGAAACTAAATGCTAAATGGACTGTTGCTACTCTGCTTTCTCAATCACTCTCTGACCACGGGTAAGTGAATCAGAATTACAATTAAAATCAAGAATATCCAATAGTCCAGTTGCGCAAAAATTAACATCTTGAATTGTCTTTGATTTCAGAACAGATGTAGTAAGGTTATGCCACTAAAGTCAGTAGCCTAGTGCTTCCCATGCTAACACGAACGTGAAGCTTTCCCTCAAACTTAAAAACGTATCTAAGTAGCTTGCAGTTGTCACCCTACCACTCCAAATATAAAACTGACATTTACAGATATGCAACAAAAGTCAGAAAAGTACTTGGGTATGGGTTTTTTAATTTATATTTACCATTCAATATTGCAATCGCTGCTGTCAGTCCCATTGACGAACACGGCAGCGTAACCACCCGGCCGGCGAGATCAGAGAGTGTCGCAACTCTTCTCTCTCTATGGCTCTGGGGGAGGCCTGCAGGGCCAAGGGGCTAAAGATTGAACTGTCCTCCTCGTGCTGCTGCTGATGCCTTCTGACAGCAGCTAACAGGAGCTGCAGTAAGGAGCCCATATTACCCAGAGGGAGGGTGGAGAGACATAGAGGCACAGGAAGGGAGGGGAGAGAGAGAGACAGAGACAGAGCGTGTGTCACAGCCTGCCTCCTCAGCACCAGGGAGTGCGGGAGGATCCAAGATTGAAAACGATTTGGTTCTGAAAAGAAAGAAAGAGGCGAAGTTGGAGATGATGAAGTGACAGCGGGAGTGAGAGAGAGAGAGAGAGAGAGAGAGAGAGAGAGAGAGAGAGAGAGAGAGAGAGAGAGAGAGAGAGTCAATGAATGGATGAGTAGGAAGATATGTTGATGGATTGATTGCTGGTCAAACAATCAATTCCTTAATGGAGAACCTCCACATAGCTCATTATTTTTTTAACCGCTGGTTCTGATGATGTGCTCCAGACCAAGCAATGAATAATGAAGTAGCAATTTCTGAACACATTTGCATTCACTTTATGCATTAAAATAAAGAATGCCCGTCCTTCACATCAAGCACTTGATGAAGCGTGGATTAAGGGGCTAGGTTAGACTCAGAGGGTCAAACCTAGGTCGTCTAGGTCAGGGGTCCCCAACGTTTTCCAGGCCGAGGATCCCCAAACTGATGGAGAGATGGAGCGGGGACCCCCTACTTATGTATTGTATAAAATTGTATTTTATATTAAACTGGTCCTATAGTGTCATGTATAAATGTACCTTGTTATTTTGCATTCAATACTAAGATATTCAAATAATACACAGGTTCATATATTCATGTTTTTGTGCGAGGTACAGTGAGTAGGGTGGCCATGCCACTGCCATTCATAAACATAACATAGCATAATAAACTGATACCTGCCAAGTTCAACAATGTCTGTTTATGCATGCAATCATGCATAAAAGCTATTCAAATGGTAATTTTTCAAACATAAATGTGGAAACGAAAATTAGTGATGTTTATGAGTGTCTTTCTTTTCACTCCGCAAGTGGTCCAGAAACTTATCAACCCCAGCGTGTCCGGTTGCTAAGCGACGTCAACGTCTTTGGCGGACTATTTCTCTGCTGATCGCTTATTTTCCTGAGGATAACCGGCGTTCTCTCTCTCCCAACAGTCTTCGCTGCACACTCTCATCCAAATACGCATTGTTTGCGGCGGAGGAGGGGGTAGATATAAAGACCGGACGAGAAACTGACGTTGTGCTGTCCTTAATTGAAGGAGCAGGCAGAGAAAAGTTCTCTCCTGCTGGGCTTTCATTAAAATCAAATGCAAAAAAATGTCGGTAGAGTGTAGTTGTGTGGTGTGGAGTGTTACTTGTTGTGTGTAGTGTTGCCGGCAACCGTTACCGAGAATTGCATGTATGTTGGTTGTGTGTGCTGTGCGCTGTGTGTTGTGTGTTCTTTGTTAAATAAAGGCAACTCTTGGAGTCGTGCGGTGT
>NC_044068.1:17347082-17357082 GCF_902167405.1 Gadus morhua
TTGCGGGGGTGTGCGTGTGGTGGTTTTGTTTGTGTCGTGTGAGTGTCCACCTGTCATCGGTACGTCCACAGTTCCTGGGTGGTTTGTTCACTCCAGGGCTCCTCAGAGTTCCAACGGCGCCAGCTGGGCTCGGAGGGAGACGGCCGGCCATGTCTCCTGCCCGCGATGTAAAATAGGTCAAAGGTGAGCATCGTCAAACACAAGGGGCTCCGCTGAACATCCACCAGAGTGGTCCAAATCATGAAATATTCAACGCTGTGTGAGGAGGTTGACAATGAGAGGAAATCCATACTTGCACACACCTTGTCCATTATTGATGTCATGTGAGGGTTGGTTGATTTGCAACTTATACTGTAAGGAAATATTCCATGACCACTTGTTTATTTGTTTATTAGAGCGCACTCACACCAGGCCATCTGTACCTGACAGAGAAGGAGAAGGATGGTGAAAAGAAAACAGGTTGAAGAAACGTGAGAAAGGGAAAGATATAGAAAGACAATAACTGAGACAAAATGAAGAGAACAGGAAAAAGAAGACAAATTAATGGAAGAAAGAGAGAGAGAAATAAAGGAAAAAAATAAAGAAATAAAGAGGCAAAGACCTCCTTTCTGTTCTCATATCTGGAGCTGGCCAGATAAGAGTCATATGGTGGCCCTGCGGGGACATTCTTACCAACCCATGACTTCTATGTAGTAGACTGCCTCCGAAGTAGAATAGCAGAAACCCATTGTTCAGATCTGCTGTCTGTCTGTCTGTCTGTCTGTCTGTCTGTCTGTCTGTCTGTCTGTCTGTCTGTCTGTCTGTCTGTCTGTCTGTCTGTCTGTCTGTCTGTCTGTCTGTCTGTCTGTCTGTCTGTCTGTCTGTCTCTCTTTCTCTCTCTCTCTCTCTCTCTCTCTCTCTCTCTCTCTCTCTCTCTCTCTCTCTCTCTCTCTCTCTCTCTCTCTCTCTGTCATATACCCACTGTGAGGTACCACTGGGTAATTGACAGGTGCTTCATTAACCATAATGATGAAGGGCAGCACGTGCCAGACGCACACACACACACACACACACACACACACACACACACACACACACACACACACACACACACACACACACACACACACACACACACACACACACACACACACACACACACACACACACACAAGCACGCGTACGTCTCTCTTTGACTGGTTTCTCAATGTTTTCCTAGTGTTTTTGCATTCATCGTCAAACCACTTATTGTTCTTGTTGTTTGTGTTCTTAGTTTGACTGTTTGATACCTTCAGGTTTGTTTGTAAAGCTGAGATGGCAAAGTGTCTGAATGGTTTTTTTGCTTAATGGTGTTCTTATATGTTTTTTTAAGTGTGTTGTTTGTTTGGTTTAAAGCTTCTTGGTTAGGTGTTGGTCTATGGGATTTTGCTGTGGTCTGATAGTGATGTTAAGGGACTGTGAAAGCTCTGAGAGACTCAGGGCTAAGTTATGTGATCAAATAATCTGCCGTACTACTGCCGAGATATGAGCTGTAGGTGTATCTTCCATAGGGGTCTCCGCGGGATCTACCGTTGACGATGTACAGTCCCTGGGTGTGGCACAGCTGTAGTATGTTTGTGGTTCTGTCGTTATATCTGGCAGGACACTTTGGGGAGGTGATGGTGTCCTCTCTCTCTCTCTCTCTCTCTCTCTCTCTCTCTCTCTCTCTCTCTCTCTCTCTCTCTCTCTCTCTCTCTCTCTCTCCATCTATTTTAGTCTCTCCCTACCTGGCTCTGACCCCTACCTCCCACACACAGGTCTGGAGATCTTGTGGATGCATGCGAGCTCACACACACAAGCTCCAATCACATTATAAGAGACAGGATTCAAATATCTATCTATCTATCCATCTCTCTATCTATCTATCTATCTATCTATCTCTCTGTCATACTGTGAGGTACCACTGGGTGATTGACAGGTGCTTGATCAACCATAATGAAGAAGGGCAGCACGTGCCAGAGAGACACACACACAAACACACACACACACACACACACACACACACACACACACACACACACACACACACACACACACGCACACACACACACACACACACACACACACACACACACACACACACACACACACACACACACACACACACACACACACACACACACACACACACATGTTGCAGACACTCACACAAGGCAGTGATTGCTTTGTTTTAATGAGATTAGGTAAACAGCTGTGCAAACAAAAACACAACCACACACACACGCACACGCACACGCACACGCACACGCACACACACACACATTCCCTTGTTATCCCTCATATTGTGTCTCCTGCTCTCCCCCCCCCCTTCTCCCTCTCTGTCTCTACAGATGATTTATTTGGTCATGTGATCATAATGGCCTCCCCGTTCAGCCAGCTCTGACGACTGTTCCAACCTTGTCCACGCAGCACTTTCTCCTATCCCTTATCACCGACGACTAATTCAAATACGACTCATTGCAGGTGTCCTAATCCCACCAGCTGAACAGCAACCTGTTTCACTCACGTCAAACCGATGAGCTCATTCGGAGAGGTTCCCCGTGCAGGTGGGGGGATTATAAAGTAAGACCCTTCACAGTTGTGTTATTTGTACAGTTGTGTATGTTCTGGCATTTACGCGGAAAATAGTATTTTCCATACGCTTTAAAGGACGTGTGTGTTTGCCATCGACGAGTATCCCTACGCAAAGACATGAGGATTCACTCAGTTCAAATAAGGGCAATGCCCCCTGTCACAGACATGGGTTATATAAAGCACTCCTTTGAAGACAGGTGTGACTAAAATAACCATGATCATTGGATATCCTGTCTCTCCCTCCGTCTCCCCATCCCTCTCCTCATACCACCCTCTCCCATTCCACCTCCCTACCTCTCTCGCTCTTACTCTCTCCCTCTCTCCCCTGCCTCCCTCCACCCCCCTCCCTCACTCTCCCTTTCCCTCCCATTCTTCCTCCCTCGATCTTGATCCCCCCCCCCCCCTCTCCCCTGCCTTCTTCCCTCCCCCCTCCGCCCCTCCCTCCCTGGAACACAAAATGATTTGCCTGATTGATACAATCAGCCGCGGCTCCCCGAGTGTCAACAGTGTGGCGAATGATAATTGCTATATGAGCTATGGAAAATGTCCTCTAAAGACGCATTTGGCACCTTCTCCGATCCACTCATTCTCTCTCCTCTTCCCTGCTCTCTGCCTTCTCTCCTTCTCCCTCCTATGCATCTTATTGCCATCCTCCTCTCCTCCTCTCTCCTTCGCTCCCCTCCGCTCATATCCTCCTCTGTCCTCTCTTTTCGCCTCTCTACCGTCCTGCTCATCTTACCTGTCCTCCTCCTCCTCCTCCTCCTTCTCCTCCTCCACTTCTACTCTGTCCTCCATCTCCTCCTCCTCTCCTTTCCCTCTCTAAATGCTATCTTGCTCATCTTTCTTTCTGTCTTTCTCGCTCACCCAGCTCCCAACTCACACACACACGCACACGCACACACACACACACACACACACACACACACACACACACACACACACACACACACACACACACACACACAATCATTTTTTTCTTAAAAAAACGGATGATTCCATCTCTCCTCCTCTCCTCTCTTTATTACCCGTTCCTGCTCCTTCTCTCCTCACCTCAGCCTTCCATCCCACTTTCTCTTTTCACCAATCTTCTGATCTTAACCTTTTTATCCCTCTCTCTCTATCTCTCTCTCTCTCTCTCTCTCTCTCTCTCTCTCTCTCTCTCTCTCTCTCTCTCTCTCGCTCTCTCTCTTTCCCTCTCTCACTCTCTTTCTTTCTCTCACTCCCTCTCCCTTTTTATCCCTCTCTCTCTCCATCTCTCTCTCCCTCTCCCCTCTCTCTATCTTTCTCTCTCACTCTCTTTCTCTCTCTCCCTCTCCCTCTTTCTCTCTTTCTCTCTCTCACCCTCTCTTGCTCTCCACCACCATGTTTACTTGCTTTTTGAAACAAGGTTTAAAGCCAAAAACGTCGATTTATTGAACAAAGGTTTCCGCTCTGATGTAGTCCTCACCCTTCACTCCGGGACGGTACCAGGAGAGTAGTGCTCAGGCCCCAGAACGGACAGGAAAAGCACAGCAGAACTCTCTCCCTATAACTAAACCCAGAGTTACTTGTTTCTCTCTCTTTTGTTGTTCCGTAATATAAAAGAGCCGAACAAGTTATTTGCTCAACTGGACAAAGGAAATGTGAGGAACTCAGTCAAAATGACTAAACGAGCTGTGAGCACAGTTCTGTCCTATTTCAAGCTAACATCACTGTGGTGGCTTCTATTAAACCTTCATGTCCCTTTGAACAAGGTTTAATAGCACACTGCAGGGATGTTAGTTTGAGAACCCTACAAACAACATAGACGTGTTGTTTAACTCAGGCAAACACAAACATTATTTTTTCTTTCCTTGTTTCTTTCGTTTTTCCATCTCTCTTTATTTACCTCATTTATTTTCCTTCCCCTCCTCCTCCCTTCCCCCTCCTCCTCCCTTTCCCACCCTCTCCCTTCCTCTCCTCCTTCCTTCCCCTCCTCCTCCCTTCACATCCTCCTCCCATCCCCAACTCCTCCCTTCCTCTCCTCCTCCCTTCCCCTCTTCCTCCCTTCACATCCTCCACCCTTCCTCTCCTCCTCCCTTCCCCTCTTCCTCCCTTCACATCCTCCTCCCATCCCCAACTCCTCCCTTCCTCTCCTCCTCCCTTCCTCTCCTCCTCCCTTCCCCTCCTCCTCCCTTCCTCTCCTCCTCCCTTCCCCTCCTCCTCCCTTCCACGCCTCCTCACTTCCCCCTCCTGCTCCCGCGGAGTAAAGACCAAATCCTCAAAGCGCCGTTCCCATCTGCGCTCCATCATAAGTCGACGCTGCGTTGACACCAGCCGCCACCGGCCGCCGCAGCGACGCCTCCTACCCTCCTTTATCTCAGGCAGACAGACACGAACGCACGATCCGCCGCTAAATAAAACGCACGGCTTTAATTACGAGGCGCGGAGGGAGCATTACCGCAGGATGGATGCTTTAAACGAAAGCTAAGGAGCTTCGGAGGTTGCATAACGGGACGCCCTGATGTCGTGAAATGGAATAGCGCTGCTGTGAAATTAATTAGTTATTTTTGTGTTTTCATTTGCTTATTCTTCTTTCTTGAACGGTGCCAATCATGTTTGCCCCACATACATAATTTAAAGGATTGGGCTCAAATGCTTGAACCTCAAAAGGCTTTTGATAAGAACATGCAAGCACACACACACATGGACACACACACACACACACACACACACACACACACACACACACACACACACACACACACACACAGAATCCATGAACAAACAGACAACAAGCCCTTTTTGGTAGTTGTTGGAGATAATATGTAATGAAAGCTTGTTTCGTGCGTGCAGAAGGCTGGTATGCAGACATCTTGTTAAGGGTGTTCGCAGGAACACATCCATGGTGTATGGACAGTAGAATCCATTCAGGGCTCCGGAAAACTGTGAAAAAGTGTGCTGCTTGATTCACACCAGGGGTGTCTTATGTGTACGCAGCGGAAGCAGAAGGTAATTGTTGGCTGTGTGGCATTGCACTCTCTAACAGGAACATGCAGTGGCTATAGGGTAAGAATCCCATATAAAGGGGTCTTGGTTTGCACCCCTGCTAACCCCTCTCTCCCCGTTCTACCTGTAAAACGGGGGAATGAGGGGTTAGCATGCCGCTAACCCCTACCTGCTCCTTAAAGGGGAAGTAGCCCCTTTTTGCAGCTCTTCGCGGTGTCAGGGACTTGGGTCGCCTATAAAATGTAACATCGCTTTCTGTGACATGTTGCTCATCTTGAGATGAGATTATATAAACACTGCTATAAACTATAAACCCTCTTTTTGTCAGTAGAAGAAATCGTACATATTGCTTTCTGTAATAATTGCTCATCTGTCACGGTCCGCCCCTGGTTTTCCCATTCACCTGCCTGCCACCCTGAACTCCCCTAATTAACCCAACCATCTTCACCTGTGCTTCCTCTATATTAATCCTCTCTCTCCCCTCAGTCTCTGCCGGATCGCCTCTCATACTCACAGAGCTTTCACGCAACTCCTGAACTGTTCTACAACGCTGTTCCGACCTCTCGCCTGTCTGACCACCCGCCTGTTGAGTCCCTGCCCACCTGTCGGTGTCTTTACTGTTTGCTCTCTGCCTGCCCGATCCGGCACCGAGTTAAATCCTTAACTGTCCTCAACTGTCGTCTGTCCGTGCACTTGAGTTCTGCCTAACCCCCCCGTTACATCATGTTGTGACGATATTATGTAAACACTGCTATAACGCGGAGAGGGGCTTTGATTTCAGACAGGGATTCCATTTTCGGCAGAACGCCTGGTGTCGGGTGTCAGGCACGGACGTCGCGCTCGTCCAGTGGCGTCACTCTCTGGCCAATCAGCGGCCAGCAGCCTGTTTACATCGCACAAAAGTACAGCTCTCATGGAACCTCGACGGAGGTGAGACTAAAAAGGTACCAGGTCCCAGGTACCAGGTACCAGATTTTGGCAATGGAAATGCAAAAAAAAATTGGCAATGGAAATGCAAGTTGAGCTGGTACTGTGGGTGGAAAAGCTGCATTCATGAGACCCAAAAATGACAATTTGCACCCTCAAAAAAGTGAATTTTCTTAATAAACCAAGAGAGAAGGCATTGCAGAATTAAAGGTCGCAAACAGAATATCACAATTGTTCCCCTCAAATGACGAGAGAAATTGACAAGGAGAGAGCGAGCGAGGCGTAGTGATGGACAATGAGAGGCAGAGAGACATTGTAAGAGGGAGATAGGGAGCGAGAGAGAGGTCCGACAGGTGTCTGTGATAGCTAAACAAAGTCAGCCGAAAGGAATGAAAGAGAATTGCCCTCTTTCACACCAACGACTCCATGAAGATGCAACCAGTCGCATGTGCCGTCTCTGATGCGTGTGTTTGTGTGGGTGAGCGTGTGTGTACGTTGGGGTCTTCTTATGGTCCCCCAGCTGTGTGTCTTTGTGCCGGCTCCAGGTTTATTATTGTCTCCTTCCCTTGCTATCCTCTCTGGCTCCTGTCCCAGGGGGCCAGAGCCCCCCCCCCCCCCCCCCGCAGCACGCCACGATGGAGCCTCTGAACACAGTGATCACACACACACCGACCCGACGGCTCACGTCAATCATCCGAAGCCCCCCTCTGATTATGGGAAACACAAAGCCACTGACAACTCTGTTTTTAGCTTTTGAGTGTCACGCTTGTTTATAGACCCACGTCATCAAGGAGGAGGAAGGGGTCAGGGGTCGTCTTGCTCTCGGATGCCGAGGCTGCGGACGTCGGAGTTTGAACCCGGAACCTTTCAGCCAGGAGACAAACCCTCTCGCCCCCTAGACGTCGTGCTTTGTCTGGGATGGTTCTGCGCGTCAGTTTTTTCTCTGCGCTTTCCGTGGTTTCCTACCGCTCTGAGAAAGGATCCGGATGCTCAGTTTCCCCACTGACACGGTGAGGAGAAAGGAAGCGCTGTCTCCAAACAGCAGCGGCAATCTCACTGTACCTCATATTAGAGAGGCTATCATATTCAAACACTGCATTTGCATTTTTTCATTAAAAGGACCACGCCATTGGGAAGCTTGGTGTTTGGTTTATCTTTAATATAGAAGAGGAGAGGCTGGAAACCTCCAGGGCGTTGAGAGTCCCTGGGTGCAGGGTAAGGGCGTAGCCTCCTTGTGTGAGTCTTCAGGCTCCATTAAATCTCCCTATTGAGAAACAGACAGAGGACAAACGGTCAGCCGGGCCTGTTTGGGAAATGTCCTTGGGAGATGCGTTGCGGTCTTTGTTCCCCAAATTAGATGATTAAACTCATTAACTTTCATTATCAACAGCTTTTGCTGCTGATATTTAATGAAGCATGCCAAGTGTTACCGATGTGTTATGAAGTTGCATAAAGTTGCCCGTTGTTACTTATATGCACAAACAAGATTGTATTATACATTAATAAATAAAACCGCTCTCATCACTTTTTTTGTGTAACGTTTCAGTATAACAGTGTATATACTCATCTCCCAAATCTTAATTCACAACTCACACAAAGTTTCTCTGATTTAACAACATTGGATGAAATGGCATTAAGGGAAATTAATTTATATTGAATAAGTTGCTTGAGGACAGCATGTTTCTAACTTTATCCATTATCCTAATCTGTTACCTTTTAACATTCACAATATCGACTCGTTAGGTGATAATCCACTTACATGCTATAATGCACATGTGTTCTCATTGGCTATAAGAAACCTGGCTTCTTACCGTTGGAAACATTTGTCGATTTCAATCTCCGTAGACATTGAAAATTGCGGGAAAATTGGTTCATGGCGTGTTGCCACGGGAAAGGCTGCGCTTTCCTGGTGTGTGGTGTGTACGGTATCGGTGGTGTGAGTAATGTGTTGGGTGTGTGTGGTGTGTGTGAGGTGTTATGCGGTGTATGTGTGTGTGTGTGTGTGTGGTGTGGTGTGTGTGCGGTATGTGTGTAGTGTGTGGTGTGTGTGTGTGTGTACGGTGTGTGCGGTGTTTTTCGGTGTGTATGGTGTGTTTGTGTAAGGTGTTTGTGTGTGTGTGGTGTGTGCGGTGTGTGGTGTATTGTTATGGGTGGTGTGTATGTGGTGTCTGTGTGTGCGGTGTGTGTGATGTGTGTTGTGGGTGGTGTGTGGTGTGTGTGTGTGTGTGTGTGTGGTGTGTGGTGTGTTTGTGTGTGTGGTGTGTGCGGTGTGGTCGGTGTGTGTGTGGTGTGTGCGATGTGTGTGTGAGCCAGAACCAAGTCGAACTCAATCGGTCCCGGTCAGATTAGGAAGTCGATGAATGGGTTTCACTCAGCCCCTTCAATTCTCCCCCTCTAATGACTTTGTGACCATGCAACCCCGGAAACACACACGTACACACACAGACACACATGTACGTTGTGCATACACACACACACACACTCACACCCACACACACACACACACACACACCCTTGCATGAACACGCAGAAACGATAATGACTTTTGGACGCACCCACACACAAACACACATTCATAGCATGCATAGATATGCACACACACACACACACACACACACACACACACACACACACACACACACACACACACACACACACACACACACACACACACACACACACACACACACACACACACACACACACACAGACACTCACCATGTCCCTTCAACTGCTGCTCTTTCCCCTGGTGTGCTTCAAGGTTCTGTCTTTGGTCCTATATGTTTTGTGTAGGAGCCAATTCCAAATGTCTTTATATATGCTCCCTTTAGGTCATATTGTTAGCACATTAAAAAGGTAGGTTCATATCACTGATTATATCATGTCGTGTTTCTCTGCTAAGTCTGATGACACTGACAAACTATTGTCTGACTGACATTTAGGACAACAACTGTTCACAGCTAACCGCCGGTGGGACAGAGGTCCTCCAGCCAGGCATCCCAGGGTGCCCTGGGGTCTCTTTCTGCAGTACTGTCTAATCGGAGGAATCTGTGTCCTGTTCTTCGGTCATTGCCCAGCAGGTTGCTCCCATCTCACCCATCTTACCTTCTTTACGTCGGCCTCCCATCAAGTTCAGAATTAGTTGAAAGGTACTTGTTGTGACATGCAGACCATGGTCATGCACCTGGGTACCTCTTTGTGCTGCTCCATCCTCTCATAACCAGTAGGGACCAAGGCTGACTGGTCGTTCCTCGTGCTCAACTTTTAATAAAATAACTGTTGGAACGTGGAATGTTCTTCCTACGGCCAAACGTTCAGCTTCTCTGCTGAGCCTTTAAAAGCAGTTTGTGTCCATTGTGAAAGGTGCTTAATGATCCTGGCACCACACACACACACACACACACACACACACACACACACACACACACACACACACACACACACACACACATGCTCTCGCATGCACATATATGCTCTCACACATAAACATACACGGTCATTGAGAGACCTTTAC
>NC_044068.1:17364582-17397082 GCF_902167405.1 Gadus morhua
CACACACACACACACACACACACACACACACACACACACACACACACAAACACACACACTTCATTATTTATTTGAATCCACCAATCAAATTACAAGAGACAGGATTCAAATATTTCAGAGATAAGATTAGTCATTGTTCAAGGGTACAAAAAACATCTCCTGCGCCGCACTGCCAGACTGCCTATCACTGCTGATAGGGAGCAGAACTTTGCTAATTGTTTAGATTTTCTTCTGGAGAGCCCAGCCAGCCTTAACCCACTGAAAACACGGTTGTGGATATGCCCCAAGCTGCCACAAATAAACACTATTAGCCTGCATTGGTAGCCTAGGTCCCTTGGTATTTCCAGAATGGGCTGGTATTTAAGGATTTTATCATTGAAAGCAATTTCCATGTACAGATCAAACACACTGCCTATCTTAAGTAAGAGCACTTCCCTTCTGTCTCTGGTTAAAAACACAACATCAGGGGTATTTGGGATGTTACAAGTCAAATCAATAGAGCTGTTAAACCATTCCGGCATGATGCGTGAATGTTTGTACATTTTCTAGAAATGTGACACACAAACACATACATACACACACACACCCACACACACCCACACCCACACCCCTCCCCCCACACACACACACACACACACACACACACACACACACACACACACACACACACACACACACACACACACACACACACACACACACACACACACACACACACACACACACACACACATAACATGTATCTTTAGAAATGTGGCACACAACAGAAGGCATGAGGGTCACAACTATGCCTCATTGTAGGCATTGTAGTGGTTTGATTGAAATCGACGTACGGCATTCAAGCTTTCATAACACTGCTTTTTAAACCATTGTATTTTATCACTCTGTAAAATGCCTCGCTTAGTGGTTCAAAACATTGTCTTTTGTGCTGCTTCTCCTGAACACAGCTTTTTTAGCGCGCTATTTAAAGCTTTGAATAGTGCGTTCAATAGTAAGATAAGTCAATGGAGCTCGTCTTGACACTCGCAGACCATAAGGATGAACATTCTTCACCCAATCATCGATAACCCCAGTCAGCCCCCAGCAGTCCATTAATGATGCTTCTATCGTTCGTGCTGTGCATTCACTACTCTACACTATGTGGACCTAGGCTATATGCGGTGTTTGATCCACGTTCAATTCAGTAATACACTGTGGGCGAAACATTGTTTGATTACATCACCACGTATCGTCTACCTTTAGTTCTCAGAAGGTAGTGTATGGACCCATATTTCGACTGTGTCCCATGTGAATACATGGGGCTTATTGTAGGTCTAAATATTTTTGATGATGTTCTTGTGGCTGGTTTACCAATAGGCAAGTTTGAGTGTGCTGTTCAAATGAATGCGGTCTCGTTCTAATGGGCGACTGCGTCCAAATAATAAACAACTCTAAAATCCCAATCCCGCTCAGTTGTAGTCTAATACAAAACGCATATTAAAACCATACTATGAGTAGTTAAGCAGGAGGTCGCCCATTTGTGATGGAGCTGATACTAATGTCATCAAAATAATGTTAGCATATCATAATATGTTATTAGAAAAAACATATTTCTTGTGTCATCCCAAGCTATGAAAGCAGGATCCCGTGATTTGGTTTGGATGCAATTGCTTTTCAAATAACCTCTTCAGTGGAGTTGCAAAAGCTTCATCTCGAACAAACCACCTCCGCAAGCGAGTCTTCCATACAGAACTACACGGTACAGATACAGACACACACATATACTCACACATACATACATCCACACACACACACACACACACACACACACACACACACACACACACACACACACACACACACACACACACACACACACACACACACACACACACACACACACACACACACACATGAACATACAGACTCCAACTCTCATGGCTACTTTCTGTGCTAAATCATCTTTTCACACACAGTCTGCTGTACTCTCTCCTCTCCCTCGCTCACCTTGTTTGGTGCTCTCTTCATCTTTTCGCAAATGGGAAACTCTCCTCCGAGACTGCTTTTAAATCTGGATTCATTGAGGTTTATGGTTTATAATAGAGGGGCTGTTCTTATTGAAATGGTGTGTGTGGGTGTGTGTGTGTGTGTGTGTGTCTGTTTGTGTGTTTATCTTTTTTTCACGTGCTTGAATGTTTCCTTGAATGGTTGCATGGATGTGTGTGTTTGTGTGTGTGCAAGTTCATCTCTATAATTTCCTCTGGCATGTGTGTGTGTATATTCTTGTGCGCTTTGGACACATTATTCAAGACATGCTGGCACATTGAGACCAATTTGGACCCAAAAAAAGAGAATCTCCAGGTTCTCCCATCATGAGGTGTCCTCCATTCAGAAACCCAGGGACATCATTTCCGGACCCAACTATACAGACTTCTACTACGCAATCTCTACCAACAACATCTGCGGGGAAATAGCATAAAAACCTGTTCTTGTTGTCACCAGAGCAGGGTTTAGTACCACGATGCTTAATCCCATTACAGACATTTATTCGGTCCCGTATTGCCTTCCAAGCCGCTCGGCAGTGTCTTTGATGGAATGGGCAGAGTCAGAACTGGACGCACAGATCAATAAATCAGAACAGACCAGCCTTCCTTCACACTATTGATCTGTGCTGCACCTGCAGGTTGTTGAGCTTTGATATTGCTTTCATTTTTCTGTTTTTATTTGCTGCGGGATAAATTAAATGTTAATGTTTTTTGTGGCCCTGTTTGATCAACACAGTTTCACTCCTAGAACATCAAATACCGACTGTTGGCTCTTTAGCGTTGGTCGCTGACGGAGAGAGGATTCAATTCACTACATTGTTATGGCATCCCCGGCGATGTTTGACGTTCAGAGCGGGTGCTTCAGCAGCCCATTCACTCCTGTATTACGGCTCTAATAGATGCTGTGAGCATCTTTCCTATTGGATCGTTTTTAGGATATTTTTTTTTTTATTTATTATATACGGAGACCAACAGACTTCCTCGAAGCAACGAGAATGGTCTATTAAATTCAAGATGGGTGTGCGAGAATAGGGATATTGTGCCATACCGTCAACATGAATTTCATTCAGGATGGTCAATGGTCAGGTACTAGTGATGGGTCGGTCGCGAATGATTCGGTCAGAACGAACGAATCCCGAAAGGTGAACGACGAGAACTGATTCCCAAAACAAGAGAACAGATTCTTTTTTTTAAATATGTAAAAAAAATATGGTCACGTAAATAAAATATACAAACGAACAGAGCTTTGTCTCCCCGCGACCTTATTTTGATAGTCTAAAAAGTTCTCATCGATTCAGCCAATGAGAGTACTACAGCAGGTAGCAATCGCGTGATAAAAAAGAAATGATAAGGCACTGCCACAAAAGTTAACTAACAATCACTGTAGGCTTCAATATCATGTAAGCACTTGCTTTTCTTTTTCTTCTGTTCTACATCACAATTGCATGCTTTAATAAAGTATTGTTTTTACCTACCATTACGAGTGTCGTTTGGCCTAGTAGAGAATTTGCACAATGGTGATTCGCTGCATATTAGCGCTCCTTGGAAGACACCATTTAATTCTAACTGCACCCCATTATGTATTAAGGATATTTATGAAAAAAAGGCACTTATGTGCTTTATATATATATGCTTAATATTTACACTTAACCTGGGTAATCCGCCAGAACATAAGAAAAAAGTAGGCTACATGCATGTTGATTAACATTTATTCCATCATTTCCGATTCCCTTCCAAATGAAGTAACAGACCATCTGACTCAACAAACGAATTAAAAAAACAAATCGAATGAACGAATCGTGATAGTGAACGGAACTGAAAGAACTGATTCCCGGAAAAGAATAGTTTTGCCCATCCCTATCAGATACAGATCTACGATAATTGAATAAAAGCTATGGTCTACTTATAATATTATAACTAAATAATTGTATATATATATATAATATATATTTTAATATACAATTAATATACAATAACGGCTTTAAACATGTGACATGCCTACGTTTTTTTGGCCTTTTCTTTTCAATGGGCCCTGGTCAACGTCACGAGACTCTAATGGTTGCACATATATATGATACCAGCACCACTGGGACGTGGCAACGATTCTCCATATCCATATGGGTAGGGGGGGGGTTGCTTTTGGACAGAAGGGTCGTACACTAGACATAAATAGGAAGCACACTCAAGAGGAGGAATGACCTCTCACACATATTTTATTAATTGTTTCAAATAACCCTGCCTCGTTAAATCAATGAACTTGTTTTGCTTTCAAGAATAGGTTATAGGAAGCCTACTTCATTACCTTTGTACAGAAGGTCTGGAACTGCCCAATTGACAAACGTTCACGCACTTGGAGGCGGGTGTCTGTTGAAGTTTTAAAATGATTGGATCTGCCCAGTGCCACTCTGGATCTGCCATAACCAATCGCATAGCGTTTGGTCGTGACGTATGTCATGCGACGGGACCGGCTCCTTCACCACTAACGGAGCCAGCTGGAAAATCAAACTTTTCCCGAACCCGGTGGGGAGAAGCGCCACAACATCATTGCCACCAACAAAACTCGGCAAAGCTTGTTCTTGCTCCGGCTTTGATTGATCGATATTGGGCAGCGATCCCACAACAGACCGAATAGCTTCTCTCGTATCCTTCTCCATTGTCTTCCTCTGACTACAACTGAAACTGGCGCGCGACCTAGACGTCATCGTTCTCAGCCACTCCCTCTGTTCGCTGATTGGACCGCCAGAAATCTGGCTTCCAGGGAACCCATGCATGTGAAGCAGACCCAGACCTAGTACTGAAGTGAAATGAAAATTAAGCGGAAGTAGGTAGGTGGGCGGTGCCAGGCTAGGTTATAGGCTGTGTCACTATAAAATCTGTCCATGTGCGTCTCTCAGAGTGACGTAACAAGCCACCAGACAGCGATTTAAAAAAAACGAGTCAAGTTCATTAAAAAAGTAACTTGTTAATAACAAGTCTAAACTGCGGAAAATAGAAACATATTCCAAGGTGCCTTTTGAAGGTGCCTTGGAATATCTGTCTATTTCCTAACCAGCAGACCCTAGGTCACGTGACGCTGAGTCACGTGACTTTGGCAGGCCCATTGAAAAGAAAAGACCAAAAAAACGTAGGCATGTCACATGTTTAAAGCCGTTATTGTATTTTGAATTCAATATTAAAATATATATATTATACATATAAATATACAATTATTTAGTTATAATATTATAAGTAGACCATTGCTTTTATACAATTATCATTATAACAAGATCTTTATTGACCATTGACCATCCTGAATGAAATTCATATTGGCGGATGGCACTATATCCCTATTCTCACACACCCATCTTGAATTTAATAGACCATTCTCGTTGCTTTGAGGAAGTCTGATGGTCTCCGTGTATAATAAATAAATAAATAAATCTCCTAAAAACTATCCAATAAGAAAGATGCTCACAGTGTCTATTAGAGCCGTAGTCGGGTTAATACAGGAGTTATTGGGCTGCTGGAGCACCCGCTCTGACGACAAACATCGCCGGGGATGGGTTAGCATTGTAGTGAATTGAAGCCCCTCTCCGTCTGCAGACGACGCCGAAGGGTACCTTTCCCGTCAGCGACCGACACTAAAGTGCCCTTGCCAACAGTTGGTATTTGACGTTCTCGGAGGGAGACTGTGTTGGTTTGTTTTCAGTTTGCTCAAAGTAATAAACACACATTTTTATTACATATGAATGGTAACAGAGAAACGTCTCCATTAGCCAAACCACACTGCTGAGCTCGGCCTGATGAAAAATATTAATATTTCCAAGTATAATCAATATAGATAAATGCTATTTTGTGGCCGCTTGTTTATAAAGCATCTTGCAACACTGTGAGGGATTTCATTGTTGTAGGTGGTCCCGGTGGGATTGATCCCCTCACCCTGTCGATGCTAATGTCTCTCTCAAGCACATCAGTTATCTTCTCCTCCATATTGATCTCAGCTTGAGTCATTGTTCGATTGGCTGCTGGTTAAGTGGAAGCCATTGTTCCCTGGATTATTTCCCCAGGCCTGTCTGTGTTTATGTATAAGGTGGTCCGGTGGGAGGCTCGTAATATGCTGTCTTCTCTTACGCTGTGATCACTGTTAGGTCAGGCATCAGACGAGGTCACCCAAAGGGACTCACAGTGTATTCAGATAAAGCTCATTAAGGAGCAGGAAGGGGATAGGGACATCCTGTCGCAGGATGGCCTGTGGACACTGGGGGGTGGAGACCAGAACCTTCAGGGTTGGGAGTTGATCACCCTGACCACTATGATACCCTGTCTCCAACTAACATTTCAACCAACACAGGTCCCCTAGATCAAAGCAAACACCCTTCTGATTCATCTGCGGATAAAGAACAGAAAAGTATTGGTTTTGTTTGTGTATGAGAGAGAGAGAGAGAGATAGAGAGAGAGAGAGAGAGAGAGAGAGAGAGAGAGAGAGAGAGAGAGAGAGAGAGAGAGAGAGAGAGAGAGAGAGAGAGAGAGAGAGAGAGAGAGAGAGACTGAGAGATAGATTCCTCACTATTTCGAAACAACAGAAATAGTTCACATTCACATTCCATTCACATTCCTACCATATCTGGGAGGAATGTGGAAACAGCTAGGAATCAGCTGCGTGGAAATGTTGTGATGTTCCAATGTACCTGTGCCTAGTTCAAACCACTCCTCCAGCCCAGAGGAACCGGCTCCACTGCCTGGTGGGAACATGATGGAATTAAAGATCACGCCAGATTTAGTCTCTGGTGCACGCATTGTGCTTTAGTGAATGTGTGTGTGTGTCTTTGTGTGTGTGCATGTGTCTTTGTGCTTGTGTGTGAGTGTTCGTGCACGTGCATGTGTACGGGCGTGTGTGTGCGAGTCTGCGTGTGTGTGTGTGTTTGTGTGAGTGTGTGTGTGTTTTGGTTTAACACTATGAATTTCCCCTCCTACGGAAGCCTCACATACACACACACCAGAAGAGAGAGACATAGTGGTGCGAGAGATGAGATGAGAGGCAGGATGGAGATCACACCTTAGGCTCTGATTGGGGCCACAAATAACCTGCCCCAAGGGCAGGGAAACAGGGAGGACCCAGAGAGGACTCAGAGAAGACTCAGAGAGGACTCAGAGAGGACTCAGAGAGGACAGAGAGGACTCAGAGAGGACTCAGGGAGGACTCAGAGAGGACTCAGAGAGGACTCAGAGAGGACTCAGGGAGGACTCAGAGAGAGGACTCCGAGAGGACAGAGAGGACTCAGAGAGGACAGAGAGAGGACTCAGAGAGGACTCAGAGAGGACTCAGAGAGAGGACTCAGAGAGAGGACTCTGAGAGGACTCAGAGAGGACTCAGAGAGGACACAATGAGGACTCAGAGAGGACAGAGAGAGGACACAGAGAGGACAGAGAGGACTCAGAGAGGACTCAGAGAGGACTCAGAGAGGACACAGAGAGGTCTCAGAGAGGACAGAGAGAGGACTCAGAGAGGACTCAGAGAGGACTCAGAGAGGACAGAGAGAGGACTCAGAGAGGACTCAGGGAGGACTCAGGGAGGACAGAGAGAGGACAGAGAGAGGACTCAGAGAGGACACAGAGAGGACAGAGAGGACTCAGAGAGGACTCAGAGAGGACTCAGGGAGGACTAGGGAGGACACCGATTAGGAGATAGAGGGAAGATCGAGATGGGAGATAAGGACACTGGGATATACAAAATGAATATCGATTTGATGGACTAAGCAACTCCTTCAGATTATTTAAATTGGTCATTAGATTGAGGGGGAAAATATAGATAGATGAAGACAAAATAAATTAGGATTGTAAAGGGGAGTAATATGAGAAGAAATTGAAATACGATAGTTTTATTGATCCCAGACCGGATATTGGAACATTTTGCCACTTCAACTCTTCTATTTGGCTGCTGAGCCCTTGAGTTTGGCTCTGACACGATAGGATAATCGTATCTCTTTTAAACCGGACAGCTTTAAAAAAGAAATATCACATTTCAAAGGCATAAAAAAATAAAGCTGTTTACGATTCAATGAGTGAGCTGAAAGATGAAATCCTGTGATACTACATTCCAGCCTACTTGACTGGGTTATTGGGGCACAGACTGTTGATTCAGATTAGAGTTGTACTAACATTTCAGTGAACACGGATAATATGTTTTATTACACAGAGATAAGTAGAGATAAATAAATAGTTAATAAACAGTAGATTCAATCAAAAAGCTGCATAATCTGCCACATTCGTTTTTTGGTGAGCATGAAATGAACAACACAACAGATGTTTCCATTGTGTGATGTGTTCCCTGAATACATTGCCAGGCTCGTGGCGGGAGCTGTGTGGTGTTTTAAGTGGGGCGGTAAATGTGTGTACCGTAATTGGTTTGTCAATTCCACTCTCCATTCTGTCCTGTTTGTGTGTGTGTGTCTGTGTGTGTCTGTGTGTGTGTGGTTGTGTGTGTGTGTGTGTGTGTGTGTGTGTGTGTGTGTGTGTGTGTGTGTGTGCGAGTCTGCGTGTGTGTGAGTGTGTGTGTGTGTGTGTGTGTGTGTGTGTGTGTGTGTGTGTGTCGATGTGGATGTGGATGTGTTCATGCGTTTTGTGTGGGGAAGTGCTTTTTTCCAGATAATCGGTTTTGTTAGAAGATTCTTAAACACTTACATTTTTATATAAGTGATTAAGTCAAACGTTTAATGTTCTGCTTCGGCATCTGTCAGATCGAGTCACTGTCAGAGTGAGAAGTGGAGGGAGTGAGGGGGCGGGAGGAGGAGAAAGAGAGAGGGAGAAGAGAGAGAAGAGAGGGAGGGAGACATTTAGAACATTAGAACTCCTGTGTGTTCACATTATCCATTCATTTATTTGTTTATTGTCATTCTTGCTCTCTCTTTCGCTCTCTCTGTTTGCCTCTCTCTCACACACACACACACACACACACACACACACACACACACACACACACACACACACACACACACACACACACACACACACACACACACACACACACACACACACACACACACACACATTGATCCCTGCTCCCTCTCAGGCAGATTGATAAAATCACCCACCTTCACCTGTGTCTCTCAAACCGTGGCCCTGAGAAATTAGTGGCAGCAAACAGCATTAGCCGCTCTGTGGACACAATAATTCTCTTTTCTCAGTCGTTGACTAGATCTTTTTTTGTTTTGATATTGCTACAACCTGGAGGCAGATGCCTTCCCAAACGTTAAACGCTGGATGACACCAAAAGTAAAACCATTACTACGAGCCAGGAATGCAGCATACAGAACCGGTCAACCAATGGTGGGTCCTTTCTTGAGCGGTACAGAGAAATAGAGAACAGAAGCGAGAAGAGTTGTTGATGATGGAGGGAGGGCAAAGGTCAGGAGGAGCAGAAAATACCAGATTTAAAAAAGAAGGGCATTGGAGGAAGATGCCGCCAAATGTGCCAAAATAAAAGACCTATTTAGAGGACAGACACAAGTTGCAGCCAGTAAAGAGACGTGGATCTGACGTGATAGTCAATTATATCAAACATAAAATATATTTAAGTAGCCTCAGAGCAGCAGTCCAGCCTGTCTGACTCTGCTGGTAGCAGAGTCAGATAGACGATAGACCTGAAGCGGCCAGGACTGAGGGGACAGATGGGGAGGACAAATACAATCATTTGATATAAGATAACCAAGACATAGAACTGTCATGATGCATTGACATGAATCCCAAATATTTAATGGGAAAAAGGGATAGTAAGAGTTTTGTCCTTTACATTTATTGAAATGCTTCCACCACTGTAAAAGTGGGCCAGTATGGGCCTGAAACTCCCGGGCTGAAAATTGGTCCTACTCCGGCCCTGTGTGTGTGTGTGTGATTGTCTGAGAGGTCTTGAGAACAGAATAAGAGCTGACCTGAAGATTGCTATTATCTCACCCACATACACACTCACACATACGCAAATACAAATACAAATACAAACGCACACAACACACACACACACACACACACACACACACACACACACACACACACACACACACACACACACACACACACACACACACACACACACACACACAGGCACTCACACACACACGCACTCACAAACAAACACACACCTATGTTCAGATTCTTTGTTATGCAATTGCATTAAGCTTTGTATCTTTAGAAACCCAGTCATATTTTTGAATGGCCTTGCATCATTCCATCATTTAACACATGAGACGGGAGAGATCCGTATTTACCTCTGACACTCTAACCGTAAAATGACGACTTTTGCCTTATTTAAAGCAGGAACATTACATTACAGATCAGTGCCAGTGGGTGCCTTTGGGTTGTATGGTATAAACTGTATAGAGAGTACACCGGTCTGAATTTGCGCTGAGGTAAGGATTTTGACGTAACTGTGTGACCGGTGTGACTGGTATATCACACCAGTGCTAAAGAAGAAATGATGTAGTACCAGAGACGCTGTCGTTTATTCATAATATCATCCAGCGCCCACAACTTTTGGACGTGTTCTATACAATATTCTAGAACACTCCGGTAGCTCCGGCGGGAGACCTGGAGCTCTATATCTAAATGATATGATATAATATCTATAGACATCTATAATATAATACATAATATCACGGCCAAAAGCTGTGATGATATTATGAATAAACCACTGCGTCGGGTTCTCGACGTCTCTGGTTCTTCCACATCAATCTGAACATCTGTACATCTGGACTTAAGAGAGTCGTTTCTTCCCCCAATTCCTTCTCCACCATGGCCGAGAATCAATACATGGGTCTTATTTTTGCAAAACCCGCGTCCGCACCCTACCAGAACCGCTTTAAATTGATACCGATGATGCCCGACCCGCTACCGAAGGAAAACATTAGATGGAATTGAATTACTTTGCCGGGGAATTACACTATCTGGTGTTTGGCATGGTGCTTTAGATTGCTGTGCAGGAAAAGCAAATCATCCACGGTGGACGTCATAGTTGACTCCTCCGCTCCTGAAAAACATTTCCAGCAGCGGAGATGTCTTGCTCGCAAATTGCAAAACTTTGTTTTTCTCTGTCAAGATGACACCAAATTAGAAATGTATGTATGTATGTTCGAGTAAATATATGACCCACTTTTAATACAGATTGATGACTCCACTGGTGAAATGTCCTTTAAGGTACAGTTAGGTGTTGGTGACTCTTGCTCTAGGATGCCTACAAGTAGACTGTGGGAATTGGGGTTCGAACCCAGAACGTTTCACGAGATACGGTGCAGGTGCATGTTGTATTGTATCATACAGACTGTTTTAAATTGTATGGACTACTACTATTCAATGAGAATGACAATACAAAAGGCAATACACAGAAGTCAACCAGCCAATAAGGACACACATTGGATCCTGCAAAGCTTAAAGATGCAATCTCCTTGTTTCTTGACATAATAACTGGGAACCATCTATAACCATCTCCATTAACCATGTCATTAACTCCAGTCTGGTTTCATAGTGTGAAAGCGAGCTTGAAAGCTTGTGGAGTTTTTCAGGTCAAGCCCCCGCCCACTCCTGTATCAAACAAACTCAAAATGTCTCTCTTATATCAAATAGACTCCATGTTCCCACCCATCCTCCTCTCCCACTCCCACCCCCACCCTCGCCCCCACCACTGAGTCCTGGAACTGCTCTCCTGCTTGTACATTCTCCCCCCTCCTGTTAGCCTTACTATAAGGGGAGGCTGAAGGAGGGTTATTTTGTATATAGTCCTGTCAGAGACGCCGACAGGCTGCCTCCAGAGTTGCTGCCTGAGAGCTTTTTGTGAGGGACCGTTCTCTGAGAAATGTGATCTCACGCCTGGAGGAATGTGATTTGGATATAACGTGGAAGAGAAGGCGCTTGTGCTCGCCACCCATGCATGGAAACGGTGAAGTGGTTTGCCTGAAGGAGAGCATAATCAGAATAGCTGGAACTAATGGTGTTGAAGTTAGGATTGTTATAATTATGATGTATATTGTAATATGTTAAGAGGAAATCGAAATTCTATATCTATTTTGAGCAGGGGCCAGAGTGAAGGGCCCAGGGCCTTGGGACCATGGCTCGTTGGGCCCAGGGCCCTAGGCGCTGGGCTCCGGGGCCCGACCCCTTTACAGGGAGCACACATTGAAATCTTCCCCACGTACACCAAGGAGAATAATGCTGCACTTGCAGTTTGGTGTAAAACCAGCTTACTAACACTGTAAGTCAGGCCTAGCCTGGTCAGCCTCTCTCCAACCTGATGTTTTTATGTTGATACTGTCTACATCGACTATATGCCTCGGTGTGTATTGGCGGTTTGAGTGATCGATTTAAAGGGCCAAAAGTATTATTCAAGCAGCGCTTGGACCACGTCCTTTTAAAGTAAGTGTATTCAACATTTGAAGTTCCGTCCCGATTCAAACCCTCCTAACCTTCGCAATGTGTTTTTGAAGATGCACTTTGAGAGAGTGCTATCGTTCTTTTCCATGTTTCCCACTAAAACCTTGTATTGATATCAGCTATCCTCCCGTCTCCAGTACCTCTCTCTGCTTCCTTCTGCTGCATCCAGAGGCATCCCGTGGGAGGTTTGAGAGCCATAGAGAGCCGAGAGAGAACAACCAGGAAAATCATTTCATCATCCCAAGTATGATCCCATGATGCATTTGGGGACTGACTGACTCTGACTCTCTCTCTCTCTCTCTCTCTCTCTCTCTCTCTCTCTCTCTCTCTCTCTCTCTCTCTCTCTCTCTCTCTCTCTCTCTCTCTCTCTCTCTCTCTCTCTCTCTCTCTCTCTCTCTCTCTCTCTCTCTCTCTCTCTCTCTCTCTCTCTCTCTCTCTCTCTCTCTCTCTCTCACACTCACACTCACACTCACTCTGTGTTAACTACAGTTTGACCAGCTGGTGGAGGGCCAGGGGTTGTAAGAGGTGGTTTCCAAGGGCCCGAGGGAGCCTTTCTAGTAGGGGCCCCATCTAAATCGTGCAGCCCCTGGAACAACCTGTCTATATTGCATTGAGATCGACCCATTCTTGTTGTCTGAATAAACAAATAACTGATTATGATCTAGTGATTCCACTCCTGGTGGAAACCTTCCAACCCCAATGTCTGCAGTCTTCTCATGAGTTGGACAGAAACTCCCTTTTAGCTGCTTCAGATAAAGGTTGAGGAAAGAAACAAGATAGGTACAGAGCGGTATTATTAAACTAGTGGTCAGATAGCACACTATTGGCAGTTAAAAGTTATTCATTGCGCATACGTTTAATCATGCTCAGCAAGTATCCAACCACTGGCAAGTTTAACCTCATAAATACGCCATTTTCTGGCACTCCTGTAGTAAATACTGGATTATATATATATATATATATATTTATATATATATATATTTTGGCAGACGGCATGGAGGAATGAGGGGAGTGTTGATTGAAGGGAGGTATTTGGCAACCTGCTGGCTCCACACCCAAGCCTTACATGGACTTCCTCCCTGTAACGATGCAAGCATGAGGATCGTTAAGCAGCAGTGCTTGGAGTAAAAGGGGAGAGCAGGATACCACACTAGAGAACTAGGTCTAGCCAACTACAGACAGCATCTGTGGGATCTTACCGTACCACCACGAGAGAGAGAGAGAGAGAGAGAGAGAGAGAGAGAGAGAGAGAGAGAGAGAGAGAGAGAGAGAGAGAGAGAGAGAGAGAGAGAGAGAGAGAGAGAGAGAGAGAGAGAGAGAGAGAGAGAGAGAGAGAGAGACTAATTCATGAATTTTTTTTTTTAATACTTTATTTTTTAGAATCACCACGTGTCTGTACATTCAAATGTACACATGAAACAATGAGACAAAAAACACAACAACAACATTGACAACAAACTAGACACGCACATAAAGCAACATAAACAAACAAGCAAAACAAACAAACAAACAACTACATTGACAACAAACTAGACACGCACATAAAGCAACATACACAAACAAGCAAAATCAACAAACAAACAACTAAAAAAAAAAAAAAAAAAAAAAGCAAGCAACGAGACAAGAGACACATAAAACAGATAGAGAAATATAATTAATAAAAAAAATAAAAAATAAAAATAAAAAAAACGAGTAGGATAATCACAGATATAGCATTATGATTAAGTTAATTATAGTAGGTTGACCACTTGGCCTATCTTAACTCATATACTTTGAGGTTTCCCCTCATTTTATATGTTATATACTCCATTTTGTGTACCTGCTGAGTGGTGTCCCTCCATTTTTCTATTGTGGGCGGGTTTTTTTGGAGCCAGTGTCTGGAGATTTGTTTTAAAGCGGTTATACGCAGCACTCTAAGCAAGTAGTTGTCTTTTTCCTCATGGGGTGTGTCTATGGTCTTTCCCAGCAGTATATAGCCTGTATTTAGTTCAACAGCACATCCTACAATGTGACAGATTTCTTTCTGTACCTTTTCCCAAAATATCTGCAATACAGGACATGACCAGAATATATGTTGTACGTTAGCGTATGATTCTCCACATTCCCCCCAGCAGTTTGTTGTGATTTTATTATTGTATTTAGCTTGCTGCACTGGTGTTATAAAGAATCGTGATTGTATTTTCCACGCATATTCTCTCCAATATGGCGATACAGTAGTTGTGTGAACATTCTGATTCATTTCCCTCCAGCTCTCCTCTGATATGCCTAAATTCAATTCTTCTTCCCATTTCAGTTTTACTTTTGTGTCTTGATGTTCACAGTTATTTTCCAGAATAGTATATACTGCCGAAATTTGATTTGGGACTTTGATTTTATCATAATTCTTTATCAAAAATTGTACTAATGGATGTATGTCTCTGCTGGTCTTGTTTTTAATTTCACTATTTTGAATATAGCTTCTTATTTGTAGAAATCGGAGGAAGTGGGAATGTGGCAAATCATACTCCTTGCTTAAAGATTCAAATGATTTGATCCCCTTTTCATTCAAGCACTGTCCAAAAATGATCAGTCCCTTTTGTGCCCAGATATCAAAGGCTTCATCAATTTTATTAAGCATGAATTCGGGATCTTCTTTTATCTCTCTCAGAGCCACCAAGTCTGTCTTTATTTCAACAGTGTTTTTAATTCTGGCCCAGATTTCCAAAGTATTTCTGATTGATGTATTGTCTTTTACTGGTGCTTTTCGTTGGCATTTTGCACAAAAGGGAATAGTTTTTAATGGACCCTGACACATAAACATCTCTATTGTTCTCCACTTTGCTTCTGAATTATGATTTAACCAGGTTCGTATGTGCTGCATTTGTGCTGCCATATAATAGTATTTCAGGTTTGGGAGAGCAAGTCCTCCCTTCTCCTTTGCCATTTTCAAGGTTTTCATTTTAACCCTCGGTTTTTTATCATCCCATATAAATTTACCAATCATTGTATCCCAAATTTTAAAGGTATTTGTGCATAAATATAGTGGTATTGTCTGGAATAAAAACAAAAAACGGGGTAGTACATTCATTCGGACTGCATCTATTCTTCTACCCAAAGAGCATATAGCTGATCTCCACCTATTCATATCCTGTCTAATATGTGCTTCCAAACATTTATAATTCAGCTGGTACAATAGTTTGTTATTCTGTGGTAGTACAGTTCCCAGGTATTTAATTCTGTCCTTATCCCACTGCCATAGATAATTACTCTTTAAATCGCTGTTTACTGGATCTCCTATAACCATTGCTTCACACTTCTGTATTCATTTAGTTTATATCCGGATACCTTACCATAGTTATCAATGACGCGCATTAGAGCTGGTAGTGATTGTTCTAAGTTTGTGAGATATAAAACCACGTCATCGGCATATAAAGCTAATTTATGAGCTTGCTCTGCTATTTTAACGCCCTCTATTTCATTAGTTTCTCTAATATATGCTGCCAGGGGTTCCATACAGATTGCAAAAATTAAAGGGGATAGGGGATCTCCTTGTCTTGTTCCTCGTTGTAGCTCGAAACTGTCAGACAGAGTCCCATTGACTCTGATCTGTGCTTTTGAACTACTGTACATAGCTCGAAGCCATTTGATGAAGTTATCATGAAAGCCGAATTTACTGCAAGTTTCAAATATAAAGGGCCATGACACCCTATCAAAAGCCTTCTCGGCATCCAGAGTGAGAATCAGCGTTTGGGTATTAATTTCCTTTGAGAAGTCTATTATATTCAATGTTCGTCTTACACTGTCTGCTAAATATCTATCTGGAATGAAGCCAGTCTGGTCCGGATCTATGATAAGTGGGATCATCTTTGTTAATCTATTTGCTATAATGCTACTTAGTAGCTTCTGGTCCACATTTAATAAGGTTATTGGTCTATAGGATCCACAACTTGTAGGGTCTTTCCCTTCTTTATGTATGACTGTGACTATGGAGTTACACCACGTATTTGCCCATTGACTGTGATCTAATGCCCAATTGAAGGCTTTCTCCAAAACTGGCAATAACTCTTCACTAAATTCAGAAAAAAATTCTCCTGTAAATCCATCATTTCCTGGGCATTTTCCCCGTCTCAACTTTTTTATCACCACCATGATCTCTTCTGGGGTAATCGGTACGATCAAGTTTGCATTTTGTTCTTCAGTTACTTGTGGTAAGCTTATTCCAGATAGGTATTCTTTAACTTCATTTTGCCGACATAAATTATTGTCTGAACTATACAGTTGTGCATAATAGTTTGCAAATTCTCGTGCAATATCACTCTTGCCTTTAACAATTGCTCCCCTTGTTTGATTTTTAATTGCTACTATATTTGATTTTTCCTGTTGTTTTTTTAATTTATAGGCTAAGTTTTTCATTGCTTTTGCCCCACTGTCATAGTATTTCTGTTTTGTAAAAATCTGAGCTTTTTCTGCTTCCATAGTCAATAGCCTATCCAGTTCATTTCTAAACTTATTTAGAGATTTCAAATCAGAGCTACATCCTGTCTCCTTATGCTTAAATTCAAATGTCTTAATTGATCGCTCTAGTTCCTTTGTTCTTTTCTCCCTTTCTTTCTTTTTATATGAGGCAAAAGATATAATTTCCCCTCTCAGAACAGCTTTCATTCCCTCCCACAATATAATTGGGTCTACTTCCCCAGTGTCATTGATCTCTAAGTAGTTTTTGATGGCTGATTTTATTTTAGTCTTAAAGTCATCTATTTGCAGTAGGGAGTTATTTAACCTCCATGTTTTCTGGCCACTCTCTAAGTCAAGGTTTAGTTTTAGAGATATCAGTGCGTGATCAGACAGCATAATTTCACCTATGTGGCATTCTGTGACCATTGATATGTGGTTCTTAAACATGAAGAAGTAATCCAGCCTTGAATATTTACAAGATGCTTTTGAAAAAAAGGTGTAGTCTCTCTCTTTCGGGTGGAGGGCTCTCCATACATCTGTCAACCCTATTTCCTTTACGGCTCCTCTCATTATTTTAGCTGCCTGATTTGAACTATGTTGTCTGGCACTTTGTGTGTCCTTACTTGGGTCCATTATGAGGTTAAAGTCTCCTGCTGCAATAGTGACTCCTTGACTTTCCAGTACTATTCTTTCAACAACCTTTTTAATTAAATCTGGACCTTCTTCCGGAGGGTTGTAAATATTCATAAGTGAGTCCATAACATCTTCAATCATTCCCATGACCATTACGTATCTACCTTCTTTATCAGCAATTACTTTCTTCAATATAAAACCTATTTGTGGCATTATCAAGACAGCAACCCCTCTTCTACACGATCTATGTGAGGAGTAATATACCTGGGCCTTTGTAAGTTTCTTAAGCTTTTCATGTTCTGATTTCACTAGGTGTGTCTCCTGTAGAAAAATGATATCCCCTTTTTCTTTTTTAAGTTTTTCTAATAGTTTCTTACGCTTAATTGGGTTGTTGATACCATTCACATTATATGAGATTACATTTAAAACTTTCATATATTCAGAGAGGGGTTTGGAAAGTGCAATTCATTATCCTTTTTTACATCGTCCTTGTTATTGGTTGATACATCCTTGGTCCTACTATTTTTCAACTCATTGTGATTAACCATACAAAATGAAAACAAAATACAAAACACATAAATCCCATTAACAAAACACACAACAAAAACCTGACTTCCAAAGGTAGCAGTCTCTACAAGACTGCCTGTAGATTGATGATTCCCAAAGAAAATATAGGAATCTGGGGTCTCCACTATGCTTTGCCCCAGTTGAAAAAGTAACAGCAGCTTAATCAACACAAGCTGCATCATTTATATCACTGTGAGTACCCCCCCCCCCATAACGTACTTCCCCGTGTCTTACTTTAATGTTCAACGTTTGCGTGTTCCTCTCAACTCCTTCAGCAGAATTCATGAATTCATGAATTTGAGAAAGAGAAAGGGAGATGAAATGGCGAGAGCCAAACAGAGCGACTGGGAATGAACCAAAGTAGAAGTGAGGAAAGTAAATGTGGACGAAAGCATTAAGAAGAACTCATTGAAATGAGTGATTTGGAGAACAAAGAAGAGTAGAAACATGAAACTGCAAGATTAATAGAGATCTCGGCAACAATAGGAGGAGCAATATGCAGCCATACAGGTAGACGTTGAATTTAAGAAATTATTTTTACATTTAAGAAAGACTGCAAGAGCAAACGGCCGAACGAAACGGAAATAAATAAAGAAGGAAATTAAAGAAATAAGCAAGAAGGCGGGATGAGAGAAAGAAAGAAAGACGGACAGACGTAAGGATGAGTATGTCCTCTTCCACATGGGACCAGACGGTCCCTTCAGAGGTATAAAGGTCAAACCAGTACAGCTTTCACCAGCACCATAATGCTGCACTGTCAAAGGAATCCATAAGGTTTCCACAGGCCCTGTGTTTCTCCTGACCTCCCCTAATGGGGGTGCACTCCAGAGCATGCTGGGGATTCCGGGACTTGGCTCACAAATCATTTGCTAGGGCTTCGGTGATATGGCCCACCAAACGCAATGGAGAAGAAAAATGTCCAAAAGTAATGGCGGGAAGAAAAGATCAGAGAAAAAGGGAGCAGGCATTAGAGGCACAGGTCCCCAAACCGTACCAGGTCCTTCCCCCTCCATTGGCCCCCATCCCCGGCCGGCCCCATCAGATAAGACCAGGACTGGGTTACTCTTCCCCGTGCACCCCTGGTTTCAGAGCCCTCCCAGGTGGAACGAAGCACCCAGGTGGGAAAGGCATCAGCCAGAGCAACATGGCCCTGAATACTGAAATCATCAACTGTTGCCTGGGGGCATTCTGGGATAGCGTTTCTCCACGGCGCTCTCTGAGGAAATAAATGTTAATTAGAAACCGTTTAGATACAAAGATAGAGGAGGTGGAGGATGTTATCTGCCAAAAATATGCTTGAAATTCCCCCATTTGAATACATTTTTAGCTTTCATTCCATAGGGGGAGTTTCTGTGAGTAATTGGCGATAATGCAGATTCAAGAGTTTATTTTCCACTGAAATTGCTTGCAAAATAAAATCACAGAGGCTATGAATATCTTTCATGGGCTGAGACCACATTGTTGAATATGATCTGCATAGTCTTTTTGCCAGTTAGTCATGAAGCGATGCCAATGTTTATTTCTTTACAAGGTTATCTTTGACTAGCAAACCCCTAAAGTAAATGAGCATATGTGCTTTAACTTCATGTTTTATATGTCAAATGTAAATCACAGATTTTGTTCAGGATCGGATCAGCCTTGGTGTTCGAGCCTGCTGCATTCCAGGTAAGATTTTGAGGAACAGGAACCCTTGGAAACCCGGCTCCTCTGAACCGGTTCCGAGATCAACCCCGGACAGAACTCGTTAGTTAAAATGTGTATATAATGTGCCTCAGAAGAGCAGCCTTTGCATAACACATAACCTTGGTTTGACCCTGTTGGTTGATCTATTGATACATTTACATTTAAGAGAAAAAAAAGAGGGACGGATGGAGAGAGAAGGGGGGGGGGGGGCAGAGAGAGAGAGAGAGAGAGAGAGAGAGAGAGAGAGAGAGAGAGAGAGAGAGAGAGAGAGAGGATAAGGGGATAAGAGCCGAGAGGCCTCGTAGCAGCAGATTGTATATGGTCATATACAGTTATGCGATTTGGAGAAAAACCACCAAGTACATTGGTCAGGATTCTACGAAGAAGAGCATGCATATTGTAATTCTCAACTGTAATCCCAAAAAAACTAAATTATAAATCACAAGGTAGAATTAGAAATCTTTACACAAAATAGGTTCATTCATCAATCAGGAAAAACAGCCGAACCTATTTTTGATACAATTTGTGGAGAGAAAAGCACATGCTTTGCAATCGTGTTCAGATATTGCTCAATGAGTTTTTATGACATGTCAAAAAGTCCAATGTCAGACATGATTCAGATTGTATTTTAAAATGAAAAAAATGCATATGTGTTTGTTGGACCAATTTAAAGCAAAGCCCACGCTGAATACGGCTTATTATTCAATAATTGTCTATGAACTCCAATTGTTTCCAGATATTTTGACGGATGACCAAAATAGTCCCCGATTTTAATGTAGGACAATGTATAGTTGTCCATACTTTAATCACTTATATGGAAGATGGTATAGTCAAAGATTACTAGAAATCCTATATCATTGTGGGACTCACTTGATCAGGGACAGAATTGTGTGCAGCATCCAGGCCTCCTACGTGGGATAGTGCTTACTGTGTGAAGGATTGCATCTGAGTATATGCAGAGCAGCAGATCTGTCAAAAGAGAACACAAAGAAGAAGAAGAAGAAGAAGAAGCAGAAGAAGAAGAAGAAGAAGAAGAAGAAGAAGAAGAAGAAGAAGAAGAAGAAGGTGCATGCAGGAAATAATTTGGCCCAGGCACAGGGGCCAGACCTAAAGAGATTAGGAACTGCAAACTCTGTGGAACATGTATTGAGTAAAGAGTGCATTTGCTATTCAATTACTACCGACACACAGACAAAGGGAATACATAGTGGGACAGACATAGAAGAGGAGTGTCAGGAGATTTATTATTTTTAAGACTTATTCTTTACTAAGATGGATGAGACAGCACACAGGGGAAGCAGCTTTTTGCCTCCACTCTTGGGTTATAAGCCAGTGATGCTCCAACTTGATTGTGGGGTGAGCTGCAACATCATACCTATATGCCTGTTTCATCCAGACACACAATTGGAGGACACACAACAAGTCCAAGTGATTTACAGCAACAGCACTCTTAAACCCTCAAAAATGTTATGCAAATGTAGGATACTTGAATTCATGGTGTTTCGGGAGCAACTCTTCAGTTCCTTTATAAGAAATAAGGCAGTGCTAGGTAGGACAGCACCCTCTGACAACATCCTGATTGCAACAGGCATCTCAGAATGTCTGGCAGCCATGGGCACTTGAATGACTGCCCATCACCTGAAGCTTAACCTCGACAAGACTGAGCTCCTCCTTGTGGCAGCCAAAGATTGCTCTCACAGGGCCTTATTGGTCACTGTTGAGGACATTGCGTTATCTCCATCACTAACCGCAAGAAACCCTCTGTATGGTACTAGACAATCAGTTATGCTGCACCGCGAACACTCGGTGGCCCGATCCTGCAGATTTGCTCTCTACAAAGAAGCTCAGGTCCTGGTCCAAGCGCTCACCATCTCTCGCCTCGACTACTGCAACTCGCTCCTGGCTAGACTCCCTGATCAAACCGTGGCAGTGTATCGCGAACGCTGCATCACACCTCATGTTCAGCCTACCATAATTCCCCCTTTTCCCTGGCTCCATGTAGTAGCTCGCATCAGATTTAAGACGATGGTACTGGCCTACAGGGCGTTCACCAGCCTACCTCCCATCGTTAGTCAGACCACACACACCAGCTCGAGCGCTCCGCTCAACGACCTCAGCTGGACGCATGGCCCCGCCATTGCAAAGGGCAAGCAAAGGTTGCACATCAAAGTCACGCCTCTTCTTTATTCTGGCAACACAGGGGTGGAACAAGCCCCCTGCCGATGTCAGGGTCTCAGAGTCAATCACCAGCTTCCGCAAAAGACTCAAGAATCACTTGTTCAGAGTTCACCTGGACACTGCTGTCCTCCCACCTTAGGGGGGAGGGCCCTAAATGTAAATGTAAATGTATGAATCTGGTGAGGATTCAAAGAAAGAATATCAAGGCCATAGTTGAGACTGTCAAGCAGACAAGCAGCAACAGAGAGCCATGGGTAAAGGAACACACTCAGCAGGAATATGCAGAGTCTAAAATCCCACCGGGGAAGCTACCAAAATGCAGAGTTCCAGTAGCTCTAATAAATCTGCTAAATGATGAGCTGAGCAGCTTGGTGGATAGAGGAATCAAATAACAGTGGTAGGATTAGCTACTTCATTGCCGCCTGCGGCCTGTACATCTAAAACCTTGTGTCTAATCACTGTTTGAACTCTGTGGCCTCCTGCTGGCTATTCTGTGTTTAACCCACCATGCGTCTCTGTTTTTGTTGTGCCTCTGACCCCACCTCTAACCGTTAGCCATTGTCTGTTTCCCGCCACATTTCCTGCTCACCTGGTCCTCACTGTGTGTTTGCTACTCAGCCGGTTTATAACCTGGTTTGTTGGTGCCACTTTGTCAGATTGGCCGAGCATTTGGTCTGAACATACCTATCCCTTTTACACTGCTCTGTATTCTGTCTTATTGTTGGCCGTTTTTTCTTCCTTTGTGCGGTCTTGTGCCCTGTATTTGTGTATTCAAATTTTTCCTTTAAGATAGTTGCATCTGTTAACGATATGGCTGAAGTCTTGCTCTGCCTGTGCCTGTGAAGACTTGAATCTGTTTCTTCTCTGCTATTGAAAACCGGTGTAATGACTTTTCTCGGAACATGCCCTCATGTCCTCCTTGTCCTCTCCTCCCGCTCCCTCCTTAATGGTGTTGGAGGTGGGCAGCCTAGAGAATCTGTAGCTTCAGGTGCTGTCGCTTTCTGTCCATGGTGTGGCCTTCTATGTTATATTTTGGCATGATGTGAGCGTGGCAGCACATGGGCCATCGCCTTCTCCTCCGCTCTAATAGGTCACAAACAATGAATCGTAACGATCCATTTAATTCCATTTACAAAAGTTCCTGGTCATAAACATCTGTGGCGATGTAATCAACGGACCCGCAGCTCACTGCATCTGATGAACATGGAGTAGGATGTGTCAGGTGGCTCTCAATGGTCGGATCTGGTCCTGTGGTTCTGGGAAAATGTTCATTTTGACAGAAGAAAAAATGTACTTTTAATTCAGCCTTTGCTTCCTCCAACTTCTGTGTCACCTTTTTAAGTAAACCGCCGTCTCTCGTTTTCCAACGGTGACAACCATAAACATATAAAGAAATAATTACATAATTAAATTTATATTTATTAAGAAATAAGAATTGTTTATCTGTCTATGGCGACAACAACACGACTACCGTCTCCTTCTACTTCCGGCTCACGTCCCCCAGCCTCAAGATCTCAAGCATGCGCAGAATGCAAAATCCGATATGGGATACGATGCGGGTTTACATGCAGGTATTGAACTTGATCTTGCGCCCCCAATGGGCGGTTCGGCGAAAGGAAGAGGCGTGTTCTGGCGCAATCGTTCCCTGGTGCTATTTTGCAATTTCAGAGACCACTAGCGCCACAAACCAGGAAATTCCTGGTTTAAAGTCAGTGGCGTGTTGTTCAGATGCTATTTTAAGGGCGCATGCATAATGTTGCTTGTGCACCTCGCGCATACACTTTGCTTCTCTCATTTACCTAGCCACACATTCTTGGCAAATTATTTGGGAAAGAACAGCTAATACAGCGGTAATAAGTTGTACTTTTAAATCAATGCATCTGCAAACACTGTACAGCAAACACATATTTTCATGACACAGACATCGTGTACATGCCCATAACTTTTAGGATTGATGAGTGATGAGTGATTGTGAGAAAACATTGTTTTACCGCGAGTGAGGGTTAGAAAGAATGAATGAATGCGCGCGTGTGTGGGTCCTGTTTAAACACACGCAAACTAAACACGTAACGCATAATACAGTCCATGGCAATGTATTAACGGGGGGACACATGTTTATGATGTATTGCGCATATCATTAAATAGAACCTTGGTTACCGCATATTATATGTTATATCATATAAGTTTTCTTTGCCGAAATTTATTAGAGGACTCAGTATTTCTGAATTTGTGGAAGAAAGCCTTATTCCATGTGTGAATTTGGCCATATTATTTGGCCATAAACTGAGCCAATTGAAGTTAGAAATTCATGTGCATCTGTCTCATCGGAGACTGCAGACGCGCTGTCAAGATATCAACTTGTCAGATTCAAATGCGCTCATGGCTCTTAAAGGGGATGGGAGCTGGCACTCTCATTGGTTTATTCCACGTTACGCCCAAACCACACCTACGGGTAATTAGGTTACTTCAGACCAACACTTTTTAGATTAGCGTCAGGCGCAAGAGTCATCTTTTGCGCCGGTAAAATAGCGACATCGCCATAGAACCCCCCACAGAGCTACTTGCGCTTGGCGCTTCTCACTTGCGTTTCAGACCGTTAAAACAGGGCCCACTGTGTGTTTGTGTGCTTGGCTCTTGCACTGGGACTGGGGCCGGGGCCACCAGGTAGGGCAGGAGGCAGCTGGACGGGCAGGCAGGCGAGGAGGCCGCGGTACATCAGTTCCGGATTAGCTGTGTAGGCACGGCACTGCTAATCCTACCATCTGTTTTTCACCGCAGTGCTTTCTTCTCTTCTCTCTGCTACTTACTTTTCGCGTCCCTTTCAGTTTTTTCGCACTGTTTCAGTTTTATCCCCAAATTTACACAATCTGTCCAAGAATAAAACAGCCAATTGGAGGCCGTTCAAATGTTTCCCATTATTGTGGTTTTAGCGTAAGTAGGCTTGGTTTGTCCTCCATTATTCTGGCGCGGCTAGTTATAGACACGGGAGTGGGTCTTTTTGTGGGCGCCAGTCCTGTTCCACTGGGCGTTTGGCCGAGGCATCATACAGGTGATAAGGGCTGCTCTCAGGAGAGAGACAGAGAGAAAGAAAGAGAGAGAGAGAGAGAGAGAGAGAGAGAGAGAGAGAGAGAGAGAGAGAGAGAGAGAGAGAGAGAGAGAGAGAGAGAGAGAGAGAGAGAGAGAGAGAGAGAGAGAGAGAGAGAGAGAGAGGACTGATGCATGTAGTTTGAGAGTGAGAACGATGGGAAGATAAATAAATGAAAGGTTTGTGGGCACAACACCGTACAATATTTCCTATTCTTCTTGTTTTGTAGGTAACACAAGGGGTATACTGGTACCAGACAGATATTCGCTGTCTAGTTTTGACCAACACATGCAATTAGCTGTTCTTTTGACAGCGACCCTGTCGGCGGAATTGTAATGGATTCGTTATTTGGAAAGTGTCCATGCGTCACATTAGTCCACCAGGGTAAAAGGATGGCCTCCATTGTGCGTTTTGTGTTTGTGTGTGTGGGGGGGGTGCTTTTTTGTCGGATGTGTGAGTGTGTGTAAGGGGAATGTAGAGGTGTGCTGTGCTTTTAAGGCTGGATATATTAGTGAGTGGTGGGAACTAGCGCGGGGGGGGGGGGGGGGGGGGGGGGAGCAGGCCAATGCTTGATGGCTTACGTAACAAAGCTCTTTGGCGCTGTGGCCTACCAATCACATCGCCCTGATCATGAATATCAAGTACGACACAGAGCTGAGTCTGTTGTGGCGACCCCCCGCCTCAATCAAAGGCCCCGCCCCCAAAGACGGAGTACAGCAGAATGCTAATGATTTGGTACTGATTTTGATCATGTATTGATTATTGCACAAAGTGAAGTTAACTCCAGCTACTAATACTTTTACAACCACGACTGGTTGTATTTGCGCTTGGCGATCATTCCATAGGGATAACATATAGAGTAAATGCACCACACCACCGGTGAAAGTTCAATTTCCCTGCGTCTGTGGAACGTTCTCGACAGGAAACCACTGCACCGGCTTGTGACACATGGATGTTTCCAGATGAAAAACAAAATGCTTTCAAACGCTTCATTGAATTCCACTGAATACCGAGGGAGCAATTGACAGCATAACAAACCACAAAACCTTCCCCCCCCCCCTCCTTCCCATTCCAACCGAATTATACAGCGCCTGTCACGGACAAATTACCCTTGTGCCTTACACCTTGTATCGAACACATTATGGGGCTTCTGTGTGGCTGCAGGTGAAGCCAACCTGCAGCCACACAGAACCTGTCGGCTGGTCGTGGATATCTCCGTGGGAAAGGCTTGTGTAGAACAGAGATAGCTCGCAGGACGAAGACCTGCAGGATGGAAGAGATGAAGGATGACTCGCCAGGGAAGGTGACGGCGGAGCCTGTGGTTCTGCAAACTGCGGTCCGCAGAACCGCTGTCCACACTCAGGGTGGCCAGATAGAAGCCCCATGCTGGGAGGGATTGAGATCCGTGAGGACAAAAGGGGAATATAAATGTGTGTTTCTCTGTGTGAATACTATACCAAATCTGTTTCTCAAACGAATGTGTCTCCCAGATTGCACATTGTATATAGGCCTAAAAGTAAAACATGTCTGAGACGCATGGCCATGTGTGTGGAGTTCTCAAACGCCTGATTCGTAACAAGGCAAATTTCATTGTTGGCATTGTTGGCATTGTTGGCATTGTTTTTATTTCCTACATACAGAGGTCTTCAACAGGGGTCCGCGACCCCTAGGGGGTCCGCTGAGGTACTGCAGGGGGGTTGCGGAAGTTTTTTTATATTCCCCCCGCAATTTTTTCCACAAATTGAATTGTCTTTAAATACACATTAACATGTATTTGTATACATCCAACACACTAGCCGTGTTTACCTGGACACTTCTGATCCGATTTCTAATCGGAATAGATCTATTCCTATCATGCGATCCGAGTGTAGCCTACTATACATGGCATTTGCAAAAGTGGTAAGCATACGTTCGTACGTACGTATGGTCTCTCGCGCATACCTGACACATCTGGACTGGCTGCGACATTTTTATTTATTTGGTTTTAATGAAAGCCCAGCAGGAGAGAGTTTTTCTCTGCCTGCTCCTTCAATTAAGAAGGACAGCACAGTCAGTTTCTCGTCCGGTCTTTATATCTACCCCCTCCGCCGCAAAAACTACATATTTGGATGAGAGTGCGCAGCGAAGGCTGTTGGGAGAGTGCTGTTATGTAAGGGATAATGTACAGAACGCCGGTTATTATCGGGGTAATAAGCGATTAGCAGAGAAATAGTCCGCCAAAGACATTGGCGTCACTTAGCAACTGGACACCCTGGGGTTGATAAGTTACCGGACTACTTGCGGAGTGAAAAGAAAGACACTAACAAACACCACACGTTTTCGTTTCCACATTTCCACATTTACGTTTCGAAAATGACCATTTGAATAGCTTTTATGCATGATTACATGCAATTGACAGACTTTGTTGATCTTGGCAGGTATCCGTTTATTGAGCACCCTACTCACTGTACCTTGCACATGTTTAAAATAAAAACATGAATATATGAGCCTGTGTATTATTTGAATACCTTAGTATTGAATGCAAAATAACAAGTTACATTTATAGATGACACTATAGGACCAGTTTAATATAAAACACAATTTTATACAATATATACGTAGGGGGACCCGCTCCATCCCTCCATCAGTTTAGGGGTCCTTAACTTGGAAAACGTTGAAGACCCCTGTCCTACAATATATCCTAAGGCAGCCTAACTGGCTTATTAAATCTACATTCATTCTGTCTTGGGCATTATATATACTTAACTTGGTATGGGCCTTAAGGTGGAATCACTTGACCTAGAGTTCTGTTTCCCTGTCTCTATGGGTGCTCTATTACGTCCCCTCAACTTCCTCTTCCTCTACACTGGCCAATGGCAGAGTCTCTACCATCTTTTATTACTTTTCCATTCACTTTTCTTTACTTTACTTCACTTTCTTAACTTTTCTTCGCCAATTCCTGTTCGACATCTCCTGTCTCCTCCCTGTCCACCATGGTAAGTCCTGTGGTAATCATTAATCATTGACATTTTACAGAGGTAGTGTATTAACATTTAAGGGCAGATAGACACTAGAGGTATGTGGGGGTCGACCATGTAGCCCATGGAGGCGGCCACAGTACAAATCATTATTTTGACTGCATTAACATGCACTTTGAATGCCACAAATGTCAGTCGCCTGCCACCAGTTATCCGTCATCCCCTCCCACTGACCTCATAGCCCCCGCTGGATTTGCAGCACCACAGCACAGTGACGTGGTGAAGCCCCCGAGCCGCAGACACCTCCCCATCCTCTCAGACAGGCGTCCTCTCCCTCAGGGCTGAATGTTGTGACATTATGACAGGAAATGTCACCTCCACTCCGACGCTCTTCTATTAGTACACTATACCAATCACTTCATGTTGGCTGAGTATCGGATGATGGCTGTTCCATTACCAATGTAATACGATTCCCTCCCTCGTCCCGTCGATTTCATCCTACTTCACCCCAATCGACCGTGGAATCATGAAAGATCCTGTATGAGTGTTGTGTGAATACATTCCCTGTCTGTCAGACTCAAAGGTCTATTTTATTCCTCTCCGCTGGCTTTCCCACGTCCTGCAAAAGCCACATCACGCAGTCACGGTACATTGGGCGGGGAGATTGCATGCCTCCTAAACACAGGCTGTCGTCTGCCAGGGCGTAAACCGCTCTCCAGCCTGAACACCCAGTGTAGCGTGCAACTACATGCACGCTATGAGCGAGAACGAAGAATGAACGAAGAAATGTATAGATGACGTTACCCGCTCGGAGAGAAGGAAGATGATACCGGCCTCCTGGCATGGCGTCGATCAATCAGACGCCCGCAAACATCGGCAGATGCGGTAGTGGATGTTAGCTGCGTCCAGCTCAGTTTGGTTCAAGCTGTTTTCCTAAAAGGTAATCAGACGTCCTCCGGCTACTGACAGGTGTTAGGATTGTGACTCTTGGTTCCAGATGTCGGAGCAAGCCTCTCCCTCTCCGTCAGAACCCCGATCGGTAAAGGGGAACGACTTCCGGGGCACAGGGCGTCAAACCAATTCGCCCCATTCACTTGTGCCAGCCTGGCCAAATCCCATATCATTGCCCATCAAGCAAGCCGGAGACATTTAGGAACAACTAATTTTAAAATAACTTAATAACTCATTTAGGACCTGACATCACTTAGCCTTCTGAGTGGTTAAAGTGTTATCCTGAAGTAACAACAGTAGAATAGAAGTAACAACATACATGGATTATTGATTGATATATCTCTTTGCCTGTTGCTATGCAAATATTATGGAATACAACAGCTGTCTGGAATACAACATAAAATCGATGTCAGGTCATCTAACATTTATTCTCGCTATTTAAGGCTATTCCTATTCTGGCTATTCCTATTATATCTGGGGTCTAATATTTAAGACCCCAGGGGTAAATAGTGTTGAATTGGAGGTGACCATGCCGAGGTGACCCCAGGTGACCCCCAGCCCATGTTTATGGCTTTCAGCCGTTGATCTATTCTTCACTTGTTGAGTGTCACCCTAACCCTCTGCATTCATGGAAGGGGAATTACATTCTGGGAACCTTTTTCCCTCTCCTGGTGTTCTTTGGTCACAGACCTTCCCCGCCTCCCACTACGCTTCTGTGTTACAAACAATATGAAAAACTTTAAAATCTCTGTCTGCAGTTAAACTGCACACGACCCGAGACTGCACTGCCTGTCTCCATTAGTGCTGTTGCTTTGTACCCTGACTCTCTCACTCTTTCTGTATTCACCTGACTCTCTCACTCTCTGTATTCACCTGACTCGCTCACTCTGCCTATATTCAGCAGACTTGACTGGTGGCCATCACTCCCTCACTCTGTCTGTATTCAACTGACTCTCTCACTCTGTCTGTATTCACCTCACTCTCTCTATTATTTACCTGACTCTCTCACTCTATATTCACCTGACTCTCTCACTCTGTATTCACCTCACTCTCTCACTCTGTCTGTATTCACCTGACTCTCTATATTTACCTGACTCTCTCACTCTATATTCACCTGACTCTCTCACTCTGTATACACCTCACTCTCTCACTCTGTCTGTATTAATAATAATAACAATAATAATTGATCAGTTTTTTACTAAATACTCAAAGACACTTTACAAATAAGAAAGGAATACATACAGACAGTACAGACACTCAAACAAAAGGGAAAAAATAAACAACACCACAACAATAGGCAACACATTAAGAGAGCGGGAGAGAGTGGAAGATGGCGGAGGATGATTTTTTATCAAATGTTGTAGGTGGTCCTGAAGAGATAGGTTTTAAATTGACTTTTGAATTAACAGAGTGTATCAGAGTTTCTGATGGCCAGAGGGAGGGAGTTCCGGAGGGTAGGGGCGGCGATGGCGAAGGCTCTGTCCCCCAGGGTGCGATACTTGGTCTTGGTCTTGGAGGTAAGATGGTTGGCATCAGCGGAGTGTAGGCGGCGAGTGGGGGAGTGGCGATGGAGGAGATCTGTTATGTACGAGGGTGCAAGTTGTTTAGCGCTTTGTAGGTGGTGAGGAGGATCTTGAAATTGATGCATTGTTTTATTGGAAGCCAATGAAGTTGTAGTAAGCAGTTAGTAAGCAGTCGGGCAGCAGAGTTTTGTACATGTTGCAATTTTTGAAGAATAGTGGAGGGGAGGCCATACAGAATGCTATTGCAATAGTTGATGAAGGCGGGGTTTAATGTTTTGGCAGCTGAGGATGACAGAGTGGGTTGAAGGCGTGCAATGTTGCGGAGGTGGAAGAAGGATGTTTTTCTGACGCTGTTTATGTGTGACTTAAAGGAGAGCGTAGGGTCCATGATGATGCCGAGGTTTCTGACCAGGGGGGAGGGAGTGACAGAGTGAACAGGAAGTTTGAGGAAGTTGTGGTCCATCCAGGTTTTGATGTCAGTGAGACAGTTGGTGAGAGTGGATAGGATGGCAGGAGTAATGGCTGTGGTGGTGATATATAGTTGGGTATCGTCAGCGTAACAGTGAAATTGAAGACCATGGCGGCGGATTATGTGACCTAGTGGGAGCATGTAGAGGATGAAGAGGATGGGGCCAAGCACTGAGCCTTGGGGGACTCCGTGTGAGACAGGGATGGTGTGGGATTTGTGGTTGTTGATGGAGATGTATTGGAACCTTTCAGACAGGTAGGAGGTGAACTAAGAGAGGGCAGAGTCAGTGCTGCCAATGGATTCCAGAGGGCTGAGGAGGATGGAGTGATTGACGGTGTCGAAGGCAGCACTGAGGTCGAGGAGGAGGAGAATGGTGAGGGAGCCGCAGTCAGAGGAGAGTAGGAGGTCCTTGGAGACTTTAAGTAGGGCTGTTTTAGTACTGTGGTGGGTTTCGGAAGCCAGATTGGACTGTTTCGTACAGGTTATTGGAGAGGAGGTATTGCTTGAGTTGTGTTGCGACGGCTCTTTCCAGTAGTTTTGAGAGGAATGTGAGGTTGGAGATGGTTCTGAAGTATTCACCTATCTCTCTCTCTCTGTCTGTACTCCTGTGGGCCTCCCCAGCTGTACCGGTGCCTGGTGCATGTTGGTCACATGGTGATCTTGGATCAAGCATTCCTGGTACTGTGTTAAAGCAGAAACTCTGGGGGAAGATAGCACAGAGCCTGGGTCTAAAAGGGGTGGAGTTTCACCCTCTTTTTCTGTTTCCTTACGAGATATTCTACCAAAGAGAAACTATTTTGGTGTTACTTTAAAACAAGAACACACATACAGTATGTAGAAGTATACACACACTCTCACACACGCACGCACGCACGCACGCACGCACGCACGCACGCACGCACGCACGCACGCACGCACGCACGCACGCACGCACGCACGCACGCACACACACACACACACACACACACACACACACACACACACACACAAATACACATACTGACATGCAGTAGCAGGAACACATGCACGTATTCACACGCACACACAAACACACACGTGCGTGCACCCACACATACATATCACAAACACACAATCACAAAGCATGATGCTGAAAACATCTGCTGATACATCGCAGAGGATTCCTGATAGGACAGTAAGAAGGAGAAAGCAGGATCTGATTGGGGTAGTGTGATTAGACAAGCAGTGTGATGGAGATGTCTGGCTTTGATAGGGTTTAATTAGAAACCTTATAAGGTCATGTGCTTCTACTGATGTGATAACGAGCAGAAAGGTAGCAGCTGGTCTCTGCTGACTGACGCCACAACTGTGGTGTTCAAGGGAATGGTGTATGTGACCGTATACACATGGTCTCAAATCCACTGTTTAACAATTATTTTAGCATTATTCAAATGCCAGGTGGGAACTTTAGAAATGATTAAATAACAAATGAAAACCAGTGTTCACTGCCAGAGGTCATGGTGTGAAAGCACTGATTATTTGTCTTCCCCACACTTGACCTGTCTGGAGCAAAGAACATTAGTACACAAACAGCTCCACCCTTTAAATGGAAAAGTTTTGTTTGAGACAGAGGCTGTCCTGTA